>NC_135986.1:21406642-21651642 GCF_053455715.1 Rhinoraja longicauda | reverse complement strand
CGTCTCCAGTTCGGCCACCGCGAGTGTTTGCTCGATGTTGGTGTGGTCGGGGCTTGTCATTTTGAGTAGCCGAGTCCAGTTTCAGTTTATTGTCGCGTGTACCGAGGTACAGTGAAAAGCTTTGGCGAACCGGCGCTAACCCGTCGGCGAAAGACAGCACGTGATTACAATCGAGCCGCTGCCTCGCAGGCGCCAGAGACCCGGGTTCGATCCCGACCACGGGCGCTTGTCTGTACGGAGTTTGCCGCACGTTCTCCCCGTGACCTGCGTGGGTTTTCTCTGCGATCTTCGATTATTTTCCTTCCGCACTCCACAAAGACGTACAGGTTTGTTGGTTGTGTGGGAAAATAACAATAGACAATAGACAATAGGTGCAGGAGGAGGCCATTCGGCCCTTCGAGCCAGCACCGCCATTCAATGTGATCATGGCTGATCATTCTCAATCAGTACCCCGTTCCTGCCTTCTCCCCATACCCCCTGACTCCGCTATCCTTAAGAGCTCTATCCAGCTCTCTCTTGCAGATGCTGGTACAAATCGAAGGTATCACAAAATGCCGGAGTAACTCAGCGGGTCAGGCAGCATCACTGGAGAGACGGAAATGGGTGACGTTTCGGGTCGAGACCCTTCTTCTTAATTGGCTTGGTGTAAATGCAAAACTGTCCCTGATGTGTGTAGGATGGTGTTAGTGTGCGGGGATCGCAGGCTGGCCCGGACTCGGTGGGCCGAAGGGCCTGTTTCTGCGCTGTATGTCTAAACTAGACTAAACATGACAAAGGGAATAACGTGAGTAACGTTTAGTGCAAGGTAAAGCCCGGTAAAGTCCGATCAAAGAAACCTTATCGAGGGTTTCCTATAAGGTAGATGGTAGCTCAGGGCTGCTCTCTGATTGGGGTTGGATGGTTCAAAGGGTATCCTTTGCTGCGTTATATGTCAAGTTGGCAAGTTGACACGTTATTCCCTTGCTAATGTTTAGTTTAGTTGAGAGGCGCAGCGCGCAAAGAGGCCCTTCGGCCCGCCGAAGGTAGACACAAAATGCTGGAGTAACTCAGCGGGTCAGGCAGCATCTCTGCAGAGAAGGAATGGGTTGACGTTTCGGGTCGAGACCCTTCTTCAGACTGCATTTTGTGCCCTTCTAATCCACATGTTCCTTGATCTGCATCCCCTTTGTCTTGTTTCCACACCTTGCACTTCCATATCTCTGAATCTCCCTCTCCTCTGACTCTAGTCCGAAGAAGAAGGGTCTCGACCCGAAACGTCGCCCATTCCTTCTCTCCCGAGATGCTGCCTGACCGCCAGCATTTTGTGTCTGCCTTCGATTTTAAACCAGCATCTGCGTTTTTTTTTCCCCCCCTAAGCCTACGGCCCACCGAGCCCGCGCCGACCAGCGATCCCGGCACACTAACACCAGGGACAATTTTACATTGACACCGAGCCAATTAACCTGCAGAGCTGTCTGCTGGCCAACTTTTCCACTCATCGTCTTTGCGTGAGACAGGCAGACTGGGTGCCTTGACCGCGAGTTATTGTGCAGGGCAGCGGACTGGGAAATGAAACGGGTGAGGACTAGAAGCTTCTGTTTGCATTACGGCAGCCATTTTATTTTTAAAACGTGCACCGTGCTCGAAACTGTGGGGTTGTTGGTGAACGACAACAACCCAGTCCCAGTCATTTCGCCCGTCCTCAGCGACTCACAGAAGTTTAATCCTGGTGCGTGAGCTGATTTATAAAATTGGCGTGCGGGGGGGGGGGGGGGGGGGAACTGGCACTTGGCTCGGGGGTTCGTGTGTCACAGATGAAGGCCCTCGTGCGGTTCAGCTGGTCCTGGCGTTTGGCTCAGTCACCCTTGAGAGCGGACGGTGGACGGAGATTGGTGCTTCCCCCCGAGCTCGTTTAACGTCGCCCTCTCGAGGCCTGAGCTCCCGTCAGCGGGCGCGGTCACGCGCGGCGCGGCGGTAGAATGGACGCCTCACAGCGAATGCAGCGCCGGAGACCCGGGTTCCATCCTGACCACGGGCGCTTGTGCGTTGCCACCCGCGTGGGTTTTCTCCGAGATCTCCGGTTTCCTCCCGCATTCCTCCACACGTGCGGGTTTGTAGGTTAATTGGCTCGGTATAAATGTAAAAATTGTCCCTAGTGGGGTGTAGGATGGTGTTAGTGTGCGGGGATCGCTGGGCGGCGCGGACCCGGTGATCCGAAGGGGCCTGTTCCCGCGCTGTATCTCAAAACTAAAGTTAAGGAAGGAACCGCAGTCTGAGGAAGGCTCTCGTCCTGAAATGTCACCCATTCCTTCTCTCCCCGAGATGCTGCCTGACCCGCTGAGTTACTCCCAGCATTTTGTGTCTTATCTCCTTTTAGTTCAGTTTCGTTTACTGAGAGATACAACTCTAGGGGCTAGCGGAATCAAGGGTTATGGGGAGAAGGCAGGCACGGGTTACTGATTGTGGACGATCACTAGGGGTTGCCAACTTTCTCACTCCCAAATAAGGGACAAGGTGACGTCACCACCCCACGTGACCTCACCCAGCCAGCGGCCATGTGCTCCCGCTCCACCAATGGCGGCCGCCGGGGCCGGGGAGGAAGGAACCGCAGAGAACCGCAGAGAGGCAGAGAATTCCACAGATTCACAACTCTCTGACTGAAAAGGTTTTTCCCTCATCTCAGTTCTAAGTGGCCTTACCCCTTATTCTTAAACTGTGGCCACTCGGCCCCCGCTCCCCGAACACACTCCGTTAGCCTACACCGTCTGGGTCTACACTGTTTCGGGCCTACACTGTCCGGGCCTACACTGTCCGGGCCTACACTGTCCGGGCCTACAGCGTCTGGGCCTACAGCGTCCGGGCCTAGGGCGTCCGGGGCCTACGGCGTCCAAGCCTACGGAGTCCGGGCCTACGGTTCCGGGCCTAAAGCACCCGGGCCTACAGACCCTCCCCCCGGGCCTAATACGGGACAAACAAAAATTTAGCCCAAAATACAGGATGTCCCGGCTAATACGGGGACAGTTGGCAACCCCAATGATCGGCCATGATCACGACGAATGGCGGTGCTGGCTCGAAGGGCCAAATGGCCTCCTCCTGCACCTATTTTCTCCGTCTCTCTGTCTTTTTGCTGCAGACAGGGGTCTGTGGTGTGTTTTTGCGATGCTCCAGGATGGCTCGTGACACTGGATGAGTAAATACAGCTCTGTACACACCATTGATTGTGGGAATCACATGCTGGGCGGGATCAAAGGGCCATCTGTTTAACTCTTTCATCTGCGTGCTCCCGAGTTAGTTAATAATCCTCCTTCACCGCCCCCTGTGTCGGGACCCCGCACAACATCCGATTATGGGGTTAGTAACTTAATGAGAGGTCGCTCAGATTTTTCTTCTCTGCTATTTCTGTTGATAAAATGCAAAGATCTCAAATTGCTCAAACATTAACTGGAGGAACCAGCCTTTATTATTTCTGTGGCAACTGCCTGACCTCCTTTGTGATCAGTGGCAGTTTCTCTCCAGAAATGCTGCCTGACCTGCTGAATCTCCCAGCTTTTTATAGACAATAGACAATAGGTGCAGGAGGAGGCCATTCAGCCCTTCGAGCCAGCACCGCCATTCAATGTGATCATGGCTGATCATTCTCAATCAGTACCCCGTTCCTGCCTTCTCCCCGTACCCCCTGACTCCGCTATCCTTAAGAGCTCTATCCAGCTCTCTCTTGAATGCATTCAGAGAATTGGCCTCCACTGCCTTCTGAGGCAGAGAATTCCACAGATTCACAACTCTCTGACTGAAAAAGTTTTTCCTCATCTCAGTTCTAAATGGCCTACCCCTTATTCTTAAACTGTGTGGCCCCTTGTTCTGGACTCCCCCAACATTGGGAACATGTTTCCTGCCTCTAACGAGTCTCCAACCCCCTTAATAATCTTATACGTTTCAATAAGATCTCCTCTCATCCTTCTAAATTCCAGTGTATACAAGCCTAGTCGCTCCAGTCTTTCAACATATGAAAGTCCCGCCATTCCGGGAATTAACCTGGTAAACCTACGCTGCACGCCCCTCAATAGCAAGAATATCCTTCCTCAAATTTGGAGACCAAAACCTTGTTGTGGCCCCTTGTTTTGTGTCTTATCAATTTAGCTTAATTTAGCTTAATTTATCATATCATATCATATCATATATATACAGCCGGAAACAGGCCTTTTCGGCCCTCCAAGTCCGTGCCGCCCAGCAATCCCCGCACACTTAACACTATCCTACACCCCACTAGGGACAATTTTTACATTTACCCAGCCAATTAACCTACATACCTGTACGTCTTTGGAGTCTTTGGACTCCAAAGTTTAGTTTAGTACTCCAGCATTTTGTGCCTACCTTCGATTTTCACCAACGTCTGCAGCTTTTTTTTCCCCCTCCTCATCTTTTCCTGAGCTCGGCTGCTCACCGACCTCGTGTTTAATTTCGTCTTCAGCTCTTCTGATGTGCCACGCTTGGCTGTCAAAGTCAGACTCGCTGCGATCAGAGGTGCTGTTGGGATGTCTGCCTCCTTTCAGTTTAGTTTAGCTCGAGTCAAGTCAAGTTTATTTGTCACGTACACATACACGATGTGCAGTGAAATGAAAGTGGCAACATAGAAACATAGAAAATAGGTGCAGGAGTAGGCCATTCGGCCCTTCGAGCCTGTACGCACCGCCATTCAATATGATCATGGCTGATCATCCAACTCAGTATCCCGTACCTGCCTTCTCTCCATACCCCCTGATCCCTTTAGCCACAAGGGCCACATCTAACTCCCTCTTAAATATAGCCAATGAACTGGCCTCAACTACCTTCTGTGGCGGAGAATTCCACAGACTCACCACTCTCTTTGTGAAGAAATGTTTTCTCATCTCGGTCCTAAAAGACTTCCCCCTTATCCTTAAGCTGTGACACCTGGTTCTGGACTTCCCCAACATCGGGAACAATCTTCCTGCATCTAGCCTGTCCAACCCCTTAAGAATTTTATATGTTTCAATAAGATCCCCCCCTCAGTCTTCTAAATTCCAGCGAGTACAAGCCGAGTCTATCCAGTCTTTCTTCATATGAAAGTCCTGCCATCCCAGGAATCAATCTGGTGAACCTTCTCTGTACTCCCTCTATGGCAAGAACGTCTTTCCTCAGATTAGGAGACCAAAACTGTACGCAATACTCCAGGTGCGGTCTCACCAATGCCTGCGGATTGTGCTAAAACTGCAAAACAGGGTAGAAAAAAAAAAATTTAACTCAAAAAATAAATTAATACAGCAAATTTAATTAGTCCCTGGTGATATGAGAGTCAACAGTCCTGATGGCCTGTGGGAAGAAACTCCGTCTCATCCTCTCCGTTTTCACAGCGTGACAGCGGAGGCGTTTGCCTGACCGTAGCAGCTGGAACAGTCCGTTGCTGGGGTGGTAGGGGTCCCCCATAATGTTGCTGGCTCTGGATCTGCACCTCCTGATGTATAGGTCCTGCAGGGGGGCGAGTGTAGTTCCCATGGTGCATTCTGCCGAACGCACTACTCTCCGCAGGGCCTTCCTGTCCTGGGCAGAGCTGTTCCCAAACCAGACTGTGATGTTGCCGGACAGGATGCTCTCTACAGCCCCAGAGTAGAAGCACTGAAGGATCCTCAGAGAGACTCTGAATTTCCTCAGCTGTCTGAGGTGGTAAAGGAACTGCCTTGCCTTACCCACCAGTGCGGCAATGTGTGTTGTCCATGTCAGATCCTCTGTGATGTGGACTCCCAGGTATTTAAAGCTGCTCACCCTATCCACAGTAGACCCATTTACCTCCAGTGGCGTGTACGTTTTGAGGTACAGCGCGGAAACAGGCCCTTCGGCCCACCGAGTCCGCGCCGACCAGCGATCCCCGCACACTAACGCCATCCCACACACACACACTAGGGACAATTGACCTTTACACCAGGCCAATTAACAGACAAACCTGCACGTCTTTGGAGTGTGGGAGGAAACCGAGGATCTCGGAGAAAACCCACGCAGGTCACGGGGAGAACGTACAAACTCCGTACAGACGGCGCCCGTGGTCGGGATCGAACCCGGGTCTTTGGCGCTGAAATCATGGCTGATCTATCTCTCCCTCCCCCAGTTCGCTATGGCAATAGACAATAGACAATAGGTGCAGGAGGAGGCCATTCGGCCCTTCTAGCCAGCACCACCATTCAATGTGATCATGGCTGATCATTCTCAATCAGTACCCCGTTCCTGCCTTCTGCCCATACCCCCTGACTCCGCTATCCTTAAGAGCTCTATCCAGCTCTCTCTTGAATGCCTCTCGCAGTGTAGTCAGTGGTGTGGGGGAACAGTATGTGTGACGATACCATTAAAATGCAGAATGTATCTCGTCGATCAACTCACAGGATTTTGTTCTTTTTCCTTTTAAATGTTTCTGCAAGTTTCCGCCTACTAAGATGGCCACCGTGACGCACTGCGGTTTCTCGGGTCGAGTGGTCTGTCTTGCTCCTCTAGTATCTCTGGTCAGCCCTGATTGCTTTCTCCATTCCTGCCCGCCAGATCCCCGAAGGGCAGTCTTGCTCCCAAACAGAGTGGCTGCCATTCAAAGAAGGGCGAGACCGGGCGGGGTTAAAACAGCACCAAATGTTCCCTCAGACGTAATTCCTAAAACATCACTTTGCCGTGAGAAGTAAAATTTGTCAAGTCGGGTCATGTCAACGAACCGCTGTCTTCACCAGGTACGACCAGCACAGCTGGATTTCACACAGGGAGGTGAAACACCTTCCTGCCCAGTGCAAAAACGTGCACAAAGACAGCCCAAAGACAGCCCACGTTTTTCTTTTAATGGAAGGGACTGCAGAATGACTTAGATGAAGGGATTAAAAGTACCATTAGCAAATTTGCAGATGATACTAAGCTGGGGGGGTAGCGTGAATTGTGAGGAAGATGCAATAAGGCTGCAGGGTGACTTGGACAGGTTGTGTGAGTGGGCGGATACATGGCAGATGCAGTTTAATGTGGATAAGTGCGAGGTTATTCATATCATATCATATCATATCATATATATACAGCCGGAAACAGGCCTTTTCGGCCCTCCAAGTCCGTGCCGCCCAGCGATCCCCGCACATTAACACTATCCGGGTGGGTGTAGGATAGTGTTAGTGTGCGGGGATCGCTGGGCGGCACGGACTTGGAGGGCCGAAAAGGCCTGTTTCCGGCTGTATATATATGATATGATCCTACACCCACTAGGGACAATTTTTACATTTACCCAGCCAATTAACCTACATACCTGTACGTCTTTGGAGTGTGGGAGGAAACCGAAGATCTCGGAGAAAACCCACGCAGGTCACGGGGAGAACGTACAAACTCCTTACAGTGCAGCACCCGTAGTCAGGATCGAACCTGAGTCTCCGGCGCTGCATTCGCTGTAAAGCAGCAACTCTACCGCTGCACTTTGGAAGTAAGAATAGAAAGGCAGATTATTATCTGAATGGTGTCAAGTTAGGATGAGGGGATGTTCAACGAGATCTGGGTGTCCTAGTGCATCAGTCATTGAAAGGAAGCATGCAGGTACAGCAGGCAGTGAAGAAAGCCAATGGAATGTTGGCCTTCATAACAAGAGGAGTTGAGTATAGGAGCAAAGAGGTCCTTCTACAGTTGTACCGGGCCCTGGTGAGACCGCACCTGGAGTACTGTGTGCAGTTTTGGTCTCCAAATTTGAGGGAGGATATTCTTGCTATTGAGGGCGTGCAGCGTAGGTTCACTAGGTTAATTCCCGGAATGGCGGGACTGTCGTATGTTGAAAGGCTGGAGCAATTAGGCTTGTATACACTGGAATTTAGAAGGATGAGGGGGGATCTTATTGAAACATATAAGATAATTAGGGGATTGGACACATTAGAGGCAGGAAACATGTTCCCAATGTTGGGGGAGTCCAGAACAAGGGGCCACAGTTTAAGAATAAGGGGTAGGCCATTTAGAACGGAGATGAGGAAGAACTTTTTCAGTCAGAGAGTGGTGAAGGTGTGGAATTCTCTGCCTCAGAAGGCAGTGGAGGCCAGTTCGTTGGATGCTTTCAAGAGAGAGCTGGATAGAGCTCTTAAGGATAGCGGAGTGAGGGGGTATGGGGAGAAGGCAGGAACGGGGTACTGATTGAGAGTGATCAGCCATGATCGCATTGAATGGCGGTGCTGGCTCGAAGGGCTGAATGGCCTCCTCCTGCACCTATTGTCTATTGTCTATTGTCTAATGCTGGTTTACACCAAAAAACAGACACAACATGCTGGAGTAACTCAGCGGGGCTGGCAACATCTCGGGAGAGAAGGAACGGAAACATAGAAACACAGAAAATAGGTGCAGGAGGAGAGGCCATTTGGCCCTTCGAGCCAGCACCGCCATTCACTGTGATCGTGGGTGACGTTTCGGGTCTCGACTCGAAACGTCGCCCATTCCTTCTCTCCTGAGAATGATCAGCCATGATCACATTGAATGGCGGTGCTGGCTAGAAGGGCCGAATGGCCTCCTCCTGCACCTACTGTCTATTGTCTATTGAGATGCTGCCTGACCTGCTGAGTTACTCCAGCATTTTGTGAAATAAATACCTTCGATTTGTACCAGCATCTGCAGTTATTTTCAAGCACTGTGATCGTGACCGATCGTCCACAATCAGTAACCCGTGTCTGCCTTCTCCCCATATCCCTTGATTCCGCTAGCCCCGAGAGCTCTATCGAACTCTCTTTTAAATTCACCCAGTGAATCGGCCTCCACTGCCCTCTGTGGCAGAGAATTCCACAAATCCACAACTCTCTGGCTGAAAAAGTTTCTTCTCACCTCAGTTTTCAAATGGCCATCCCTTTATTCTTAGACTGTGTGTGTGGCCCCTGGTTCTGGAGTCCACCAACATTGGGAACATTTTTCCTGCATCTAAGCTTGTCCAGTCCTTTTATAATTTTATACGTCTCTATAAGACCCCCTCTCATCCTTGTACATTCCGGTGGATGGGTGACGTTTCGGGTCGAGGCACCTACTTCAGACTGAAACGTCACCCGTTCCTTCTCTCTAGGAGTTACGCCAGCATTTTGCGTCGACCTTTCGAGTAGCTTTTGTTGTCTTGTCCACTGACTACAAGGTACCTTGCCTCCACACCACTGCAGAACATTATCACGAGCTACCAAGCTAAGAAGCAAGATGGCGCAGCGGTAGAGTTGCTGCCTCACAGCGCCAGGGACCCAGGTTCGATCCCGACTACAGGTGCTGTCTGCACGTTCTCCCCGTGACCTGCCTGGGTTTTCTCCAGGCGCTCCGGTTTCCTCCCACGCTCCGAAGACGTACAGGTTTGCAGGTTAATTGGCTTAGGTAAAAATTGTAAGCTGTCCCCAGTGTGTGTAGGATAGTTTAGGTGTGCGGGGATCGCCGGACTCGGTGGGCCGAAGGGCCTGTTTCCACGCTGTATCTCTAAACTGAACTAAACTAAACTATCCATGTTCCCCAAAGATAAGGGTTGCCAACTATCTGTCTCCCAAATAAGGGACAAGGTGATGTCACCGTCCCGCGCCCCACGTGACCTCACCCAGCCAGCGGCCACATGCTCCCACTTCACCGATGGTGGTTGCCCGGGCCGGGAGGCGGGTTGCTATGCAACCTCCGTTTGGCGGCCGCCCGGGCCTCTGGGCCTGCAGTGTCCGGGCCTGCAGTGTCCGGGTCTACAGCGTCCGGGCCTACAGCGTCCGGGCCTACAGCGTCCGGGCCTACAGCGTCCGGGCCTACAGCGTCCGGGCCTACAGCGTCCGGGCCTACAGCGTCCGGGCCTACAGCGTCCGGGCCTACAGCGTCCGGGCCTACAGCGTCCGGGCCTACAGCGTCCGGGCCTACAGCGTCCGGGCCTACAGCGCCCCCCCGGGCCTAATACAGGGCAAGGGCGGTCCCGTACGGGACAAACCAATTTAGCCCAAAATAAGGGGATGTCCCGGCTAATACGGGACAGTTGGCAACCCTATCCAGAGATGCTGCCTGACCCGCTGAGTTACTCCAGCACTCTGTGTCCTTTACTAAGTCAGGGGATCTGGTTTTAACAGAAGTGCCAATGGGAGGGCTATTAAAGGCGGGAGGGAACAAGCAACAACACAAAGATCAGTTGCCTTTGTTTGTTCAGACTGCATTTACAGACAGTGTTAGCTGATCCCACGCAGTTTTTCTTCTGGTTCACCCAAAACAAACTGCCCCCAGCATAGAATAGCTGATCTCTTAATTGCTCACTGTTTGCAGAACCCATTGACTTATTAATTCTCTGCGTTTGTTAAGCAGTTTTGCAAAATCAGAAATTTCGGGTGGGCCCAAAGGCCAATGATAATTGTACAGATTTTTATTCTAACGTATTCATTCATAGGATATGGATGATGCAGGCCATTCAGTTTAGTTTAGTTCAGTTTAGAGATACAGCGCGGAAACAGGCCCTTCGGCCCACCGAGTCCGCGCCGACCAGCGATCCCCGCACACTAACACTATCCTACACACGCTAGGGACAATTTACCATGATACCAAGCCAAATAACCTACAAACCCGCACGTCTTTGGAGTGTGGGAGGAAACCGGAGATCACGGAGAAAATCCGCGCGGGCCTGAAGTCATAAGGAATAGTAGAATTAGGCCGTTCGGCCCATCAAGTCTACTCTGCCATTCAATCATGGCTGATCTATCTCTCTCCCTCCTAACCCCATTCTCCTGCCTTCTCCCCATAACCCCTGACACCCGCACTAATCAAGAATCTACCTATCTCTGCCTTAAAAATATCCACTGACTTGAGGGTTGAGGGGGGAGGAGAGGGGTGAGGGGGATGGAGTTGGGGGGGAGGGGAAAGGGAGGAGGAGGGAGGGAGGGGAGGGGGATGGGGGGGAGGGAGGATAAGGGGGGTGGAAGGGGAGGAGATGGAGGAGAGGAAAGGGAGGGGGGAGGAGAGAGGATAAGGGGGGTTGGAGGGGAGGGGGAGGGGGGAGGGAGGATATGGGGGGTTGAGGGGGAGGGGAGGAGAGAGGTGAGGGGGATGGAGTTGGGGGGGAAGGGGGAGGGGAAAGGGAGGGAGGAGGGAGAGGGGATGGGGAGGATAAGTGGGGTTGAGGGGGAGGGGAGGAGAGGGATGAGGGGGATGGAGTTGGGGGAAGGGGGGAGGAGGGAGGGGATGGGGGGAGGTCGGGGGAGGAGAGGGATGAGGGGGATGGAGTTGGGGGAAGGGGGGAGGAGGGAGGGGATGGGGGGAGGTCGGGGGAGGGGAGGAGAGGGATGAGGGGGATGGAGTTGGGGGAAGGGGGGAGGAGGGAGGGGATGGGGGGAGGTCGGGGGAGGGGAGGAGAGGGATGAGGGGGATGGAGTTGGGGGAAGGGGGGAGGAGGGAGGGGATGGGGGGAGGTCGGGGGAGGGGAGGAGAGGGATGAGGGGGATGGAGTTGGGGGAAGGGGGAGGAGGGAGGGGATGGGGGGAGGTCGGGGGAGGGGAGGAGAGGGATGAGGGGGATGGAGTTGGGGGAAGGGGGGAGGAGGGAGGGGATGGGGGGAGGTCGGGGGAGGGGAGGAGAGGGATGAGGGGGATGGAGTTGGGGGGGAAGGGGGGAGGGAGGAAGGAGGGAGAGAGGGAGGGGGAGGGAGGGAGGGAGGGAGAGAGGAGGGGGATGGGGGGAGGGGGCTTGAGGGTGAGGGGGGTTAAGGGTGGGGGTAGGGGGTGAGAGGGTGCTGCACCAATGCAGGAGAGGTTTGGGCCCAACGGCCCAACTTGGTCTAGTCCTTAATAAAATTTATTATGGAGGCAATGAGAGCTGTTTACAAATGACATTCTGTGTAATGTTAAACCTCTGACAAGATGGCCGTGTTAACCTGCCTTGGCCATGAACAGTGCGAGCCGCCCTCTTTGTATTCAGTATCACGGGTAGATGAGATGCTGATGATCGAATGGTTCTTTGTGAAGTGTTTGGTTATTTGCGCGGCCTATGGAAAGCAGCTGGCAAAATATTGCGCCCGATATTGATTTAGAAAATGACAAAAATAACCGCAGGTGCTGAGTTGAGCACAGAAAATGCTGGCAAGACTCGGCAAGTCGGGCAGCATCTGTGGAAAGAGGAACAGTCAGTGTTTCAGCTAGGGTTGCCAACTGTCCCGTATCAGCCGGGACATCCCGTATTTTGGGCTAAATCGGTTTGTCCGTATGGGACCGCCCTTGTCCTGTATTAGGCCTAGCCACTGTAGGCCCGGACACTGTAGGCCCGGACACTGTAGGCCCGGACGCCGTAGGCCCGGACGCTGTAGGCCCGGACGCTGTAGGTCTGGGGGCCACTGTGGGCCTGGACGCTGTAGGCCCGGACACTGTAGGCCCGGACACTGTAGGCTCGGACACTGTAGGCCCGGACGCCGTAGGCCCGGACGCTTTAGGCTAACGGAGGGTGTTCAGGGGGCGGGGCTGAGTGCATTCGCCTAACGGAGGTTGCGTAGCAACCCGCCTCCCGGGCCGGGCGGCCGCCATTGGTGGAGCGGGAGCACGTGGCCACTGGCTGGGTGAGGTCACATGGGGCGCGGGGCGGTGACGTCACCTTTGTAGGATACTGAGTTGGATGATCAGCCATGATCATATTGAATGGCGGTGCAGGCTCAACAGGCCGAATGGCCTACTCCTGCACCTATTTTCTATGTTTCTATGTCCCTTATTTGGTAGTGAGAAAGTTGGCAACCCTAGTTTCAGCCGATCGGACGCAGTATAGTTTAGTTTAGAGATACAGCGCGGGAAAAAGGACCTTTGGCCCACCGTGTCCGCGTCGACCAGCGATCCCCGCAACCTACACACACACGAGAGACAATTGTACAGTTATACCAAGCCAATTCACCTACAAACCGAAGATGGACTCAGAATACTGGAGTAACCCAGCGGGACAGGCAGCCTTTCTGGAGAGAAGGAATGGGTGACGTTTCGGGTCGAGACCCTTCCTCAACCGGAGATCCCGGTGAAAACCCACGCAGGTCACGGGGAGAACGTACAGACAAGCACCCCTAGTCGGGATCGAACCCGGGACTCTGGCGCTGAAAGCTTCGGTTTCCTCCCACACTCCAAAGACGTGCAGGTTTGTAGGTTAATTGGCTCGGTGTAAATGTAAATTGTCCCTGGTGGGTGTAGGATGGTGTTAGTGTGTGGGGATCGCTGGTCGGCACGGACCCGGTGGGCCTAAGGGCCTGTTTCCGCGCCGTGTCTGACCTGCTGTTACTACTGTATGTTGAAAGACTGGAGCGACTAGGCTTGTATACACTGGAATTTAGAAGGATGAGAGGAGATCTTATCGAAACGTATAAGATTATTAAGGGGTTGGACACGTTAGAGGCAGGAAACATGTTCCCAATGTTGGGGGAGTCCAGAACCAGGGGCCACACAGTTTAAGAATAAGGGGTCGGCCATTTAGAACGGAGATGAGGAAAAACTTTTTCAGTCAGAGAGTTGTGAATCTGTGGAATTCTCTGCCTCAGAGGGCAGTGGAGGCCAATTCACTGGATGCATTCAAGAGAGAGCTGGATAGAGCTCTTAAGGATAGCGGAGTCAGGGGGTACGGGGAGAAGGCAGGAACGGGGTACTGATCGAGAATGATCAGACATGATCACATTGAATGGCGGTGCGTACAGGCTCGAAGGGCCGAATGGCCTCCTCCTGCACCTATTGTCTATTGTACTCCAGCATTTTGTGATACCTTAAACTAAAGTGACGTTCTGCCGTTCCTGTATAACCCGCACATGTTCACATGTTAACGTGTTTAGTCCTCTTCCTCGTGCTGCCGTTTGACGGGACTCTGCCCTAAGCCTGTGGTTGGGTTGCAAGTGTTGCTAGGTGAGGTTTCACCGCAAGCAACGGGCCTTGCAAAACAAGAAGCCTGTTGTGTGCAGGAAAGAACTGCAGATGCTGCTTCAAAGGTTTTGTGGGGCGGTCACGGTGGCGCGGCGGTAGAGTCGCTGCCTGACAGCGCTTGCAGCGCGGGAGAACCGGGTTCGATCCCCACGCTTGCCTGCATCTTGTGTCTAACTTCGATTTTATTCGTTTTTAGCAGGAAAATAACTGCAGATGCTCGATACCTTATTCGTTTTAGTTGTCGTTTCAGAGATACAGCGTGGAAACAGGCCCTTCGGCCCACCGGGTCCGCACCGACCAGCGATCCCCGCACACACTAACACCATCCTACACCCACTAGGGACAATCTACATTTATAACCAGCCAATTAACCTACCGGCACGGTAGCGCAGCGGTAGAGTTGCTGCTTTACAGCGAATGCAGCGCCGGACACTCAGGTTCGATCCTGACTACGGGTGCTGCACTGTAAGGAGTTTGTACGTTCTCCCCGTGACCTGCGTGGGTTTTCTCCGAGATCTTCGGTTTCCTCCCACACTCCAAAGACGTACAGGTATGTAGGTTAATTGGCTGAGTAAATGTAAAAATTGTCCCTAGTGGGTGTAGGATAGTGTTAATGTGCGGGGATCGCTGGGTGGCACGGACTTGGTGGGCCGAAAAGGCCTGTTTCCGGCTGTATATATATGATATGATATGATAAACCTGCTTGCGCGTCTTTGGAGTGTGGGAGGAAACCGAAGATCTCGGAGAAAACCCACGCAGGTCACGGGGAGAACGTACAAACTCCGTACAGACGGCGCCCGTGGTCGGGATCGAACCCGGGTCTCTGGCGCTGCAAGCGCCGGAAGGCAGCAACTCTACCGCTGCGCCACCGTGATCGCCCTTAAAGTTCTTTGAATCCAATTTGAATCTTTGTAGAAATAAGTCGAAAAAATATTGAATGCATAAAGGTGGCAAGATATTTATTTTCCACGAATCGTTGAGTACGGTCATAGTTCATAAGTGACAGGAGCCGAATTAGGCCATTCGGCCCATCAAGTCTAATCCGCCATTCAATCGTGGCTGATCTATCTCTCCCTCCTAACCCCATTCTCCTGCCCTCTCCCCATAACCCCTGACACCCGCACTAATCGAGAATCTATCTATCTCTGCCTTAAAAATATCCACTGACTTGGCCTCCACGGCCGTCTGTGGCAAAGAATTCCACAGATTCACCGCCCTCCGACTGAAGAAATTCCTCCTCATCTCCTTCCGAAAGGAACGTCCTTTAATTCTGAGGCTGTGCCCTCTGGTCCTAGACTCTCCCATTGGTGGAAACGTCCTCTCCACATGCTCTCTGTCCAGGCCTTTCACTCTGTGATCACGTCTCGGATGGATCTGTGAGCATTTGTGCGAGACTTGTTTAATGGAAGCTTGTGGCACTAAAGCATGTTTGGTTCAGTGCAGGGCAGTGTTTGAACCAGTTTCTTCTAGTTTCTGTTTCATAATCACAAGTGACGTGGCTCATAAACAGCATTGGTCGCTGAAAGGACTTTCTAGTTATAGACTAACTAGTATTTATTGTTTCTTTGCCTTCTCATGCCTCCTACGGCCTAGCCCATCTGTTTCCCCCCTTCGATATATATTAGGGTTGCCAACTGTCCCGTATTAGCCGGGAGTTCCCGTATATTTGGCTAAATTTGTTTGTCCCGTACGGGACCACCCATGTCCCGTATTAGGCCCGGGGGGCACTGTAGGCCCGGACGCTGTAGGCCCGGACGCTGTAGGCCCGGACACTGTAGGCCCTGGGGGGGCTGTAGGCCTGGACGCTGTAGGCCCGGACACTGTAGGCCCGGGGGGGCTCTGTAGTCCCGGAGGCTGTAGGCCCAGACGCTGTAGGCCCGGGGGGCGATGTAGGCCCGGACACTGTAGGCCTTGGGATTGCTGTAGGCCCGGGCGCTGTAGGCCCCAACACTATAGGCCCGGGGGCTGCTGTAGGCCCGGACACTGTAGGCTAACGGAGTATGTTCGGGGAGCGGGGGCGAGTGTGCTTGCCTAATGGAGGTTGCGTAGTAACCCGCCTCCCGGCCCGGGCGGTCATCATTGGTGGAGCGGGAGCACGTGGCCGCTGGCTGGGTGAGGTCACATGGGGCGCGGGCCGGTGACGTCACCTTTTGTCCCTTATTTGGGAGTTAGAAAGTTGGCAACCCTAATATATATGTTCATGTGGTCGGCACGGTGGCGCAGCGGTAGAGTTGCTGCCTTCCAGCGCTTGCAGCGCCAGAGACCCCGGTTCGATCCCGACTACGGGTGCCGTCTGTATGGAGTTTGTACGTTCTCCCCGTGACCTGCGCGGGTTTCCCCCGAGATCTTTGGTTTTCTCCCACACTCCAAAGTCGTGCAGGCTCGTAGGTTAATTGGCTTCGGTATAATTGTAAATAGTCCGTAGTGTGTGTAGGATAGTGTTCGTGTGTGGGGATTGTGGACCCGGTGGGCCGAAGGGCCTGTAACCTCGAGGTAGTTGAGGCTGGGACTATTCCAACGTTTAAGAAACAGTTAGACAGGTATATGGGTAGGACAGGTTTGGAGGGATATGGACCAAACGCAGGCAGGAGGGACTAGTATTCATGGGACATGTTGGTCGGTGTGGGCAAGTTGGGCCGAAGGGCCTTTTTGCACACTCGATGATTCCTATCGGTCTGAAGAAGGGTCTCGACCCGAAACGTCACCCATTCCTTCTCTCCAGAGATGCTACCAGACCCGCTGAGTTACTCCAGCATTTTGCGTCTATCTTCGGTGTAAACCAGCATCTGCAGTTCCTTCCTACACTTTAATTCAAATATGCACCGATCAGCCAAAACATTATGACCTGATGAGCCAAAACATTACGCCCACCTGCCTAATATGCTGTTGGTCCTCCGTGTGCAGCCCCATACGCAGCAGGGTGCGATGCACTGTGTATTGTGACACATTCCTCCCGTGACCACCATTAACATTTTCGGTGACTTGTGCCACAGTCGACCTTCTGTCGGTTCGGACCAGACGAGATAGCCTTCGTTGCCCTCGCGCATGGATGGGAATTGGCCTCTGGACTCCCCCAGCATTGGGAACATGTTTCCTGCCTCTAACGTGTCCAACCCCTTAATAATCTTATACGTTTCGATAAGATCTCATCTCATCCTTCTAAATTCCAGTGTAGGTTTACTAGGTTAATTCCCGGAATGGCGGGACTATCATTTGTTCACAGACTGGATCGACTCGGCTTGTATACACTGGAATTTAGAAGGATGAGATGAGATCTTATCGAAACGTATAAGATTATTAAGGGGTTGGACAGGTTAGAGGCAGGAAACACGTTCCCAATGTTGGGGGAGTCCAGAACCAGGGGCCACAGTTTAAGAATAAGGGGTCGGCCATTTAGAACTGAGATGAGGAAAAACTTTTTCAGTCAGAGAGTTGTTAATCTGTGGAATTCTCTGCCTCAGAAGACAGTGGAGGCCAATTGTCTGAATGCATTCAAGAGAGAGCTGGGTAGAGCTCTTAAGGATAGCGGAGTCAGGGGGTATGGGGAGAGGGCAGGAACGGGGTACTGATTGAGAATGATCTGCCATGATCACATTGAATGGCGGTGCTGGCTCGAAGGGCCGAATGGCCTCCTCCTGCACCTATTGTCTATTGTATACAAGCCTAGCCGCTCCAGTCTCAACATACGACAGTCCCGCCATTCCGGGAATTAACCTAGTAAACCTACGCTGCACGCCCTCAACAGCAAGAATATCCTTCCTCAAATTTGCTTAAGTCCATACTGCGCCACCCCCAGTTTAAATTCCTTTTGGAATATTCTGGAGGACCAAGGGACCAAGCAGGTCACGGGGAGAACGTACAAACTCCGTACAGAAGCACCCGTGTTCAGGATGGAACCCGTGTCTCCGGCGCTGTGAGGCAGCAGCTCTACCCGCTGCAGACCCTGGCCATTGTGCTTCAGTTCACCGATTAAAATAGCTACAGTATTGTCCACGTATGGAAATTGCGAAACCAAGCTCTATCTTTAAACTGACGTTGCTCTTATCTGATCGTTGTAACAAAAGGATATTTGACTGGTTAAACCACAGGTATTTTATGTAACTAATGTTTTCCTGGGCCTGGCTAGAGAATTGACTCATGAAGTGGTTTGCAAAGTCTGCTGGAGTTCATCTTGACGTGCCAGGTTTGTTAATCGCGTAGAAGGTAGAAACAAAATGCTGGAGTAACTCAGCGGGACAGGCAGCGTCTCTGGGGAGAAGGAACGGGCGACGTTTTGGGTCGAGACCCTTCTTCAGACTAGAGTCGGGGGAGAGGGTAGGAAAAGAAGGCAGTGGAGGCCAATTTGGAGGCCCAGTGGAGGCAGGGGTTCGACACGTTAGAGGCAGGAAACATGTTCCCAATGTTGGGGGAGTCCAGAACCAGGGGGCACAGTTTAAGAATAAGGGGTAGGCCATTTAGAACGGAGATGAGGAAAAACTTTTTCAGTCAGAGAGTTGTGAATCTGCGGAATTCTCTGCCTCAGAAGGCAGTGGAGGCCGATTCTCTGAATGCATTCAAGAGAGAGCTAGATAGAGCTTTTAAGGATAGTGGAGTCAGGGGATATGGGGAGAAGGCAGGAACGGGGTACTGATTGAGAATGATCAGCCATGATCACATTGAATGGCGGTGCTGGCTCGAAGGGCCGAATGGCCTCCTCCTGCACCTATTGTCTATTGAAAATAACTGCAGATGCTGGTACAAATCGAAGGTATCACAAAATGCTGGAGTAACTCAGCAGGTCAGGCAGCATCTAGGAGAGAAGGAATGGGTGACGTTTCTGGTCGAGACCCTTCTTCAGACTGCAGTCGGGGGAGAGGGAGGTACAGAGATATGGAGGTGTCAGGCGTGAAAACAAGACAAAGGGGATGACGATCAAGGAACACGTAGATTAGAAGGACACAGAATGCTGGAGTAACTCAGCGGGACAGGCAGCATCTCTGGAGAGAAGGAATGGGTGGCGTTTCGGGTCGAGACCCTTCTTCAGAGTTGTAAGTTGTATAGTTTGGTAATATTTGCTAGGTTTCTGCTAAGGATATTGCATAATTCAGTCGGGTTCCAGTCAGAAAAGCAGCATCTGCAGTTCCTTCTTACACGGAAAATCTATATGTTTAGTTTAGCTCTTTTGTTTAGCGATACAGCTAGGGGTTGCCAACTTTCTCACTCCCAAATAAGGGACAAGAAGGTGACGTCACCACCCCCGCGCCCAACGTGACCTCACCCAGCCAGCGGCCACGTGCTCCAGCTCCACCAATGACGGCCGACCGGGCCGGGAGGTGGGTTGCTAGGCAACCTCCGTTAGGCGGCGCCCGGGCCTACAGTGTCTGGGCCAACAGCAGCCCCCGGGCCTACAGTGTCTGAGCCTACAGCGCCTCCCGGGCCTACAGTGTTCAGGCCTACAGTGTCCGGGCCTAATACGAGACAAGGGTGGTCCCATACTGGACAAACCAATTTAGCCCAATATACGGGATGTCCCGGCTAATACGGGACAGTTGGCAACCCTAGATATAGCGTGGAAACAGGCCCTTCGGCCTCCTGAACCGACCAGCGATCCACGCACATTAACACTATCCTACACCCACTAGGGACAATTTCTACCAAGCCGATTAACCTACGTACAAACTTGGAGTGTGGGAGGAAACCGAAGGTCTCGGAGAAAACCCACGCAGGTCACGGGGAGAACGTACAAACTCCGTACAGACGGCGCCCGTAGTCGGGATCGAACCCGGGTCTCTGGCGCCGTAAGCGCTGTAAGGCGGCAACTCTACTGCTGCAAATGGAAATCCCATTATAAAGTTTATAAAGTTTTGTAAAAGATAGTAAGGGGCTTTGGTGAGTGTCAAGCTGCACGATGCAGGAGTTGAGCAGTGTTTGAAGGGAAAAGGTGGTGAAGATAGACACAGAGTGCTGGAGTAACTCAGCGGGTCAGGCAGCATCTCTGGAGAGAAGGAACAGGGTGACGTTTCAATAGACAATAGGTGCAGGAGGAGGCCATTCAGCCCTTCGAGCCAGCACCGCCATTCAATGTGATCATGGCTGATCATTCTCAATCAGTACCCCGTTCCTGCCTTCTCCCCAAACCCCCTGGCTCCGCTATCCTTAAGAGCTCTATCCAGCTCTCTCTTGAAAGCATCCAGAGAATTGGCCTCCACTGCCTTCTGAGGCAGAGAATTCCACAGATTCACAACTCTCTGACTGTAAAAGTTTTTCCTCGTCTCCGTTCTAAATGGCCTACCCCTTATTCTTAAACTGTGGCCTCTGGTTCTGGACTCCCCCAACATTGGGAACATGTTTCCTGCCTCTAACGAGTCCAACCCCTTAATAATCTTATACGTTTCAATAAGATCAATTCTCATCCTTCTAAATTCCAGTGTATACTAGCCCAGTCGCTCCAGTTTCCGTTCAGGACCATTCTCCAGAGATGCTTCCCGCTCAGTCTGCCTAAACCTACCTGATCTCCTGGTGGCTCAGCACTTCAACTCCCCCCCAGTCAACAATCTCACCTTTCTGTCCTGGGCCTCCTCCACTGTCAGAGTGAGGCCCAGCGCCAATTGGAGGAACAGCACCTCGTATTTCGCTTGGGCAGCGCACACCCCAGTGGTATGAACATTGACCTCTCTCAGGTATCACAAAATGCTGGAGTAACTCAGCAGGTCAGGCAGCATCTTGGAGAGAAGGAACGGGTGACGTTTCGGGTCGAGACCCTTCTTCAGTCTGAAGAAGGGTCTCGACCCAAAAGGTCACCCGTTCCTTCCCTCCAAGATGCTGCCTGACCTGCTGAGTTAACATCATCATCATATCATATCATATACAGCCGGAAACAGGCCTTTTCAGCCCACCAAGTCCGTGCCGCCCAGCGATCCCCGCACATTAACACTATCCTACACCCACTAGGGACAATTTCTACATTTACCCAGCCAATTAACCTACATACCTGCACGTCTTTGGAGTGTGGGAGGAAACCGAAGATCTCGGAGAAAACCCACGCAGGTCACGGGGAGAACGTACAAACTCCTTACAGTGCGGCACCCGTAGTCAGGATGGAACCTGAGTCTCCGGCGCTGCATTCGCTGTAAAGCAGCAACTCTACCGCTGCGCTACTCCAGCATTTAGCGATACCTTCGATTTGTACCAGCATCTGCAGTTATTTTCCTACGCAACTTGACTTCTCTCACTTCAGGTAGCCCCTGCTTTCCCTCTCTATCCCCTCCCCCTTCCCAGTTCTCCCGCCAGTCCTCCTGTCTCCGACCACATCCGTCCTTTGTCCCGCCCCCCTCCCCTGACATCAGTCCGAAGAAGGGTCTCGACCCGAAACGCCACCCATTGCTTCTCTCCCGAGATGCTGCCTGACCCGCTGAGTTACTCCGGCATTTTGTGTCTAAACAGAAGACCTTCCTCAGTTCTATCCTGGCAGTGTTAGCTTAAATGTGGCATTGGCCTTAACGTATTACTGTCACGTACCAAGACACGTGATAAACTTTGTTTTGCGAGCCCTCGAGGTAAATCACACCATACCTGAATGCACCAGGTAATGCAAAAAAGAAAGAAATGAGGATCTTTTTCCCGCTTGAGTTGTCGGTGCACCTGCAATCTTTGGACTCTCAGGGGAATGCGTCACTTAGTAAACCAAGTCAGATGTTTTTAACGTTGAGAATATCACTTTATTAAAATTTGGAACATTTGAATGGAGCCGTAGAGTGATGCAGCGTGGTTTTGGGGTTGCCAACTTCCTCACTCCCAAATAAGGGACAAAACGTGACGTCAACGCCCCACGTGACCTCACCCAGCCGGCGGCCAACGTGCTCCCGCTCCACCAATTGCGGCTGCCCGGGCCGGGAGGCGGGTTGCTACGCAACCTCCGTTACGCGGTGCCCGGGCCTCCGGGCCTACAGTGTCTGGATCTACACTGTCGGGCCTACACTCTCCAGGCCTACACTGTCCGGGCCTACACTGTCCGGATCTACATTGTCCAGGCCTACACTGTCCAGGCCTACAGTGTCCGGATCTACACTGTCCGGGCCTACAGTGTCCGGGCCTACACTGTCCAGGCCTATACTGTCCGGGCCTACACTGTCCGGGCCTACGGTGTACGGGCCCACGGTGTACGGGCCTACACTGTCCAGGCCTATACTGTCCGGGCCTACACTGTACGGGCCTACACTGTCCGGGCCTACAGTGTCCGGGCCTACGGTGTACGGGCCTACATTGTTCAGGTCTACTGTGTCCGGGCCCCCAGGCTACAGCACCGTCCGGGCGTAATACGGGACAAGGGCGGTCCCGTACGGGACAAACTAATTTAGCCCAAAATACGGGATGTCCCGACTAATACGGGACAGTTGGAAAACCTAGCGTGGTAAAAGACCCTTCGGCCCAACTTGCCCACACCGGCCAACATGTCCCAACTACACTAGTCCCAACTGCCCGCGTTTGGCCCATATCCCTCCAAACCCGTCCTGTCCATGCAATAGACAATAGACAATTGGTGCAGGAGGAGGCCATTCGGCCCTTCGAGCCAGCACCGCCATTCAATGTGATCATGGCTGATCATTCTCAATCAGTACCCCATTCCTGCCTTCTCCCCATACCCCCTGACTCCGCTATCCTTAAGAGCTCTATCTAGTTCTCTCTTGAATGCATTCAGAGAATTGGCCTCCACTGCCTTCTGAGGCAGAGAATTCCACGGATTCACAACCCCCTGACTGAAAAATACATGCACCTGTCTAACTGTTTCTTAAACGGTGCGGGCAAGTTGGGCCGAAGGGCCTGTTTCCGCGCTCGTATCTCTCTTGCGACTCGATGAAAAACGAGAGTAAAAGATTCTTCAGGTGCACTTTGGTTTCCAGGGAGGGGCCTTGTGACACGTTGCAGGTAGAAGTGATTTCGGATTTGGCTTGGCCTTCCCTTCAATGCAAATCAGGAACTGCACGTGACCTGAACTTCAGCCGGCTTGCTGTAACAGGATATGAAACCTTGAATAGTCACGGGAGAGTCTCTCCAATGCCCGGGATCCTGAATTTCTGGTTTGGTTGGCACATTAGCACACTTCCTCTCTTTAATGGCTTGGGTAATTAGACACTACAGAATATTCTTGCAGGGAGAGCAGTAGAATCTGCTCCCTTTCATCTGTCAGGACGTGTAACTTGTATTCAAATGTCAAATTACTGTAGTCAAATCGTGCCGTTTCCCCTGTTTACCTTTCCTGGTATCGATGGATGGCTAAACTGCAAAGGTGGCAGAGCTCGGAGCTAATTCAGTTCAGTTTAATTCGTCAGTCTGAAGAAGGGTCTCGACCCGAAACGTCACCCATTCCTTCTCTCCCGAGATGCTGCCTGACCCGCTGAGTTACTCCAGCACTTTGTGAATAAATACCTTCAGTTTAGTTCAAAGATGGCCACAAAAAGCTTTGAGTAACTCAGCGGGCCAGGCAGCATCTCTGGAGAGAAGGAACAGGGTCGAGACCCTTCTTCAGACTCCAGTTTAGTTTATTGTCATCTGTACCGACCGAGGTGCAGTGAAAAGCTTTTCAGAGATGCTGCCTGAGCCGCTGAGTTAATCCCACACCTTGTGTCTTTTTCTTTTGTAAACCTGCATCTGCAATTCCTCTAGTTTAGTTTAGTTTAGAGATACAGCAGCCTGGAAACAGGCCCTTCGGCCCACCGGGTCCATGCCGACCAGCGATCCCCGCACATTAACACTATCCTGCACCCACTAGGGACAATTTTTCTTTCACATTTTACCAAGCCGATTAACCTACAAACCTGCACATAGAAACATAGAAAATAGGTGCAGGAGTAGGCCATTCGGCCCTTTGAGCCTGCACCGCCATTATATGATCATGGCTGATCATCCAGCTCAGTAACCTGTACCTGCCTTCTCTCCATACCCCCTGATCCCTTTAGCCACAAGGGCCACATCTAACTCCCTCTTAAATATAGCCAATGAACTGACCTCAACTACCTTCTGTGGCAGAGAATTCCACAGACTCACCACTCTCTGTGTGAAGAAATGTTTTCTCATCTCGGTCCTAAAAGACTTCCCCCTTATCCTTTGGAGTGTGGGAGGAAACCGAAGATCTCGGAGAAAACCCATGCAGGTCACGGGGAGAACGTACAAACTCCGTACAGACGGCGCCCGTAGTCGGGATCGAACCCGGCGCTGCATTCGCTGTAAGGCGGCAACTCTACCGCTGTGCCAGCGTGCAGATGCTGGTTTATACCGAAGACAGACACAAAGTGGCATCAAATGGGGAGGTACCTGCGTGGATAGCAGGTCGGCTGGGCGGCAGAAGGCAAAGAGTGGCAGTGAAGGGGGCTTATTCTGGTCGGCTGCCAGTGACGAGCGGAGTTCCGCAGGGGGTCGGTGCTGGGGGCCGCCACTCTTCGCGTTGCACGCTAATGATTTGGACGAGGGGATCGAAGGCTTTGTGGCCACGTTTGCGGATGACACAAAAATAGGTGGAAGGGGCAGAGAGAGCAGGGACTCTGCAGATGGACATGGGCAGGTTGGGAGAGTGGGCGTAGAAGTGGCAGATGGAATATAGCGTGGCAAAGTGTGGAGTCGTGCATTTTGGTCGTAGAAATGGCGGAGCGGACCATTTTCTAAATGGGGAGAGAATCCAGAAATCGGAGCTGCAAAGGGACAGTGGAGATCCGGAAAGTTAATCTGCGAGTCGAATCGGTGGTGAGGAAATAAAACGCTATGTTGGCCTCGCCCTTGCTGGTGGTGGAGTCAGATGCTTGAGAGATGGACCAACCAGCTAAAGAACTAGGGTTGCCAATTGTCCCGTATTAGCTGGGACATCCCGTATATTGGGCTAATTTGGTTTGCCCCAATGGCGGCCGCCCTTGTCCCATATAAGGCCTGGGGGGGCGCTGTAGGCCCGGACGCTGTAGGCCCAGACGAAGTAGGCCCGGACGCTGTAGGCCCGGACGCTGTAGGCCCGGACGCTGTAGGCCCGGATGCTGTAGGCCCGGAAGCTGTAGGCCCGGACGCTGTAGGCCCAGACGATGTAGGCCCAGACGCTGTAGGCCCGGACGCTGTAGGCCCGGACACTGTAGGCCCGGCAACTGTAGAGTTAGATTTAGATTTAGAGATACAGCGTGGAAACAGGCCCTTCGGCCCACCGGGTCTGCGCCGCCCAGCGATCCCCGCACATTAACACTATCCTACACCCACTAGGGACAATTTTTTACATTTGCCCAGCCAATTAACCTGCATACATGCACGTCTTTGGAGTGTGGGAGGAAACCGAAGATCTCGTAGAAAACCCCCGCAGGTCGCGGGGAGAACGTACAAACTCCGTACAGACGGCGCCCGTAGTCAGGATCGAACCTGAGTCTCCGGCGCTGCATTCGCTGTAAGGCAGCAACTCTACCGCTGCGCCACCGTGCCGTGCAGGTCTGGGCTATGTAGGCCCCGGGCGCCGCCTAACGGTGGTTGCGTAGCAACCCGCCTCCCGGCCCGGGCGGCCGCCATTGGTGGAGCGGGAGCACGTGGCCACTGGGTGGTCGAGGTCAGGTGGGGCGCGGGGCGGTGACGTCACCCTTTGTCCCTGATTTGGGAACGAGAAAGTTGGCAACCCTAATTGTGGATAACAGGGCCTTGGTGGTGGAGATGGGCACGAATGTTTAGCATGTTGGAAGGAGACCTGCTTTGACCTTGGCCTCTGGATGGCTTCCAGCGATGGCACAGCAAACATTAAACATCGGCAAATAATTAACGGACTGGTGAGCGACGTGCAAAGTGGGAAAGGTTGAATCGATTGGAAAACTCCTGCTCAAACCTCCACTTCTGTCCAGTCTTAACATTGTATAGCAAAAGATATATTTGTTTCATTGCGACTGCAAATTGATCACAAGTTTACCGCGCGGAAACAGGCCCTTCGGCCCACCGAGTCCGCGCCGACCAGCGATCCCTGCACACTAACGCTATCCCACACACACACACACACACACACACACACACACACACACACACACACACACACACACACACACGGGGGGGGGGGGGGGGGGGGGGGAGGAAGATTTACAATTTTACCGAAGCCAATTAACCTACAAACCTGTCCGTGTATTTGGAGCGCGGGAGGAAACCGGAACGCCCGGAGAAAACCCACGCAGGTCACGGGGAGAAGGTACAAACTCCGTACAGACAGCGCCCGTAGTCGGGATCGAACCCGGGTCTCTGGCGCTGTGGGGCAGCAACTCTACCGCTGCGCCACAAAATGAAGAAACATAGAAAATATTGATTTAGGCAACTTCGGTATATTCCCACTAGATTTTGTACGCCTCAGTGAAATCCCGAAGTGATTATTTTTATGAGTTAACTTCACATCAGGTGCATGTGATGTGTTATTTTTTCCACTGGCAATGAATTATTCCACGTAAATTATTCCTGTTAAAGCGTAATGTTTAGTAAGAAATGTGATGGTGCATCTTGTACATCGGACTCCTCCGCGCACATCTAGTCTGTCTGCCTCTAAAGAGCTCAGTTCATCTTTTCCTGACCCAATCTCATGTTTCATTGAGGATCTCCGTTTCGTTTAGAGATACAGCGTGGAAACGGGCCCTTTCGGCCTACCGGGTCCGCGCCGACCAGCGATCCCCGCACACTAACACCATCCTACACCCACTGGGGACAATTTTTACGTTTACCGAGCCAATTTACCTACAAACGTGTACGTCTTTGGAGTGTGGGAGGAAACCGGAGATCTCGGAGAAAACCCTCGCAGGTCACGGGGAGAACGTACAAACTCCGTACAGACGGCGCCCGTAGTCAGGATCGAACCCGGGTCTCGGGCGCTGTGAGGCAGCAACTCTACCGCTGGGCCACATGTTGGCCGGTGTGGGAAAGTTAGGCCGAAGGGCCTGTTTCCAAGCTGTATCATTCTATGATTCTATGACTAAACCTAAAAGCGGACAGGTGAGTGTGTGTGTGGGACAGAAGCATTGGCTTTTGATGGAGGTTTAATACCAGGTCAGGAGGAAGAGGACCCTGGGTAGGCACAAAACGCTGGAGTAACTCAGCGGGTCGGGCAGCATCTCGGGAGAGAAGGAATGGGTGACGTTTCGGGTCGAGACCCTTCTCCAGACTGATGTCAGGGGAGGGGGCGGGACAAAGATAGGATGTAGTCGGAGACGGGAAGACTAGTGGGAGAACTGGGAAGCAAAGATAATAGAGCAAAGCAAGATAGACCATTCGACCCTAAAAACCGTAGTAGGTCATGGCGGCCATTTTAGTCGGCAGAAACTTGCGGAAACTTTTAAAAAGAAAAATAACAAAAATCTGTGAATTGATAGATGAGATATATTCTGCATTTTAATGGTATCATCACACATACTGTTCCCCCAAAACAATGATCACACTGTGAGGCATAGCGCACGGCAGGTTTTGCTTACTAAAATGGCGGACGTTTCGCTCCTTTGCGAACTATGATTCAGTATAGGCGATTTTGACGGAGTTCATCTTGCTCCTCTAGTATCTTTGCTGGGAAGGGGGGGGGGGGGGGGATGGAGTGAGAGGGAAAGCAAGGGCTATCTGAAGTTCGAGAAGTCAACGTTCATCCTGCTGCCCAAGCGAAATATGAGGTGCTGTTCCTCCAATTTGCGCTGGGCCTCACTCTGACAGCGGTGGAGGCCCAGGGCAGAAAAGGTCAGTGTGGGAGTGGGAGGGGGGGGGGGGGGGAGTTGAAGTGCTGAGCCACGGGGAGATCGGGTAGGTTCCTACACATAAAATGAGCCTTCAGCCAAACGGAGAGTCGAAACACGGACGTTTTGTCTTTTGGTTTTATCTTGTCACCGATGCACTTGGAAGGCTCCGAAGAATTTTTCTCTTCACTTTGATGAAGGCAAGCGCTCGAAACAAAGGCATTTCGAGTCGATGTACTGATGCATATCTGTGGTGAAGGAATGTACCTTACATGGCCTGCCAAACATTTGCCGGGGGGGGGGGGGCCAGTAGCATTTCGGGGGAAGGCGAGCTGGCCCCATTGTTAGAACGCAGTCTCTTGGAGCGGTCCTTAGAATAGTTAGAATAGCGGTCATTGAATAGTTGTTTAGTTTAGGGTAAGACACAAAATGCTGGAGTAACTCAGCGGGTCAGGCAGCATCTCGGGAGAGAAGGAAAGGGTGACGTTTCTGGGTCGAGACCCTTCTTCAGACTGTGTCTGAAGGTTTCCGACTTTTTAGCTCCGGACAGTGTAGGCCCAGAGGCCTAACGGAGGTTGCATAGCAACCCGCCTCTCGGCCCGGGCGGGAGAACCAAAGCTCGCACGTACCAACTTCAAAAGGGGGTGTACGGTTGGGTATCCAATCATTCTACATCATATCATATCATATCATATATATACAGCCGGAAACAGGCCTTTTCGGCCCTCCAAGTCCGTGCCGCCCAGCGATCCCCGCACATTAACACTATCCTACACCCACTAGGGACAATTTTTACATTTACCCAGCCAATTAACCTACATACCTGTACGTCTTTGGAGTGTGGGAGGAAACCGAAGATCTCGGAGAAAACCCACGCAGGTCACGGGGAGAACGTACAAACTCCTTACAGTGCAGCACCCGTAGTCAGGATCGAACCTGAGTCTCCGGCGCTGCATTCGCTGTAAAGCAGCAACTCTACCGCTGCGCCACCGTGATGCCAGGAGAAACTAATCTGAAATACAATAACTTCATACATCAATTTTCCACCAAAATGTCAAGAATTTCCTTTATTGATGTTGAAACAAAACGACATTTTTGAAAAGGTCGATAAGGGCATACAACGCGCGTACCTGCGTGGGTTTTCTCCGGGATCTCCGGTTTCCTCCCACACTCCAAAGACGTACAGGTTTGCAGTTTAATTGGCTTGGTCTAAGTGCAAAGAAAATTGTCCCTGGATGGTGTTACTGTGCGGAGATCGCTGGTCGGTGCGGGCTCGGTGGGCCGAAGGGCCTGCTTCCGCGCGGTATCTCCAAAAACAAAACGGATCGCTGGATTTCAGACCTTGGATGAACTGTTTGGTTTTGCAATAACTGTTTACGTGTGTGCTTGTGACGGGATTTGAACTCGTGAACTTTTAGTTGATAGATCAGTACAGTGACCCCATTGTCTAATGGCAGTGTTTAATGGATTTGCAAGGCACTTCGCTGCCCCACTGTCTGCCAGAGGTGCTGAATGCCCAACTAATTGGGTTAATGCCTCATTAAAATGGTGTGTAAAGGATTATGATATGTACCGACAACTCGTGTGTTTTGTGTAACAACTGCAGGGCGAAACTTGTAGTGATGTTTTCATACAAATGTGTTCTATTAAATTCCTCTCGGGTGACATGGTGGCTAGGGTTGCCAACTGTCCCGTATTAGCCGGGACATCCCGTAATTTGGGCTAAAACTGGTTCGTCCCGTGCGGGCCAGCCCTTGTTCTGTATTAGGCCCGGGGGGCGCTGTAGGCCCAGACACTGTAGGCCCCAACGCTGTAGGCCTGGACGCTGTAGCCCAGGGCCCACTGTAGTCCCGGACACTATAGGCCCTGACACTGTAGGCTCGGGGGCCGCTGTAGGCCCGGACACTGTAGGCCCCGGACACTGCAGGCTCGGGGGCCGCTGTAGGCCCGGACACTGTTGGCCCCGACGCTGTAGCCCAGGGCCCACTGTAGTCCCGGACACTATAGGCCCGGACACTGTAGGCTCGGCGGCCGCTGTAGGCCCAGACACTGTAGGCCACGGACTCTGCAGGCTCCGGGGCCGCTGTAGGCCCGGACACTGTTGGCCCTGACGCTGTAGGCCCGGACGCTGTAGCCCAGGGCCCACTGCAGTCCCGGACACTATAGGCCCTGACACTGTAGGCTCGGGGGCCGCTGTAGGCCCGGACACTGTAGGCCCCGGACACTGCAGGCTCGGGGGCCGCTGTAGGCCCGGACACTGTTGGCCCCGACGCTGTAGCCCAGGGCCCACTGTAGTCCCGGACACTATAGGCCCGGACACTGTAGGCTCGGCGGCCGCTGTAGGCCCAGACACTGTAGGCCACGGACTCTGCAGGCTCCGGGGCCGCTGTAGGCCCGGACACTGTTGGCCCTGACGCTGTAGGCCCGGACGCTGTAGCCCAGGGCCCACTGTAGTCCCGGACACTATAGGCCCGGACAATGTAGGCTCGGGGGCCGCTGTAGGCCCGGACAGTGTAGACAATAGACAATAGGTGCAGGAGGAGGCCATTCGGCCCTTCGAGCCAGCACCGCCATTCAATGTGATCATGGCTGATCATTCTCAATCAGTACCCCATTCCTGCCTTCTCCCCATACCCCCTGACTCCGCTACCCTTAAGAGCTCTATTCAGCTCTCTCTTGAATGCATTCAGAGAATTGGCCTCCACTGCCTTCTGAGGCGGAGAATTCCACAGATTCACAACTCTCTGACTGAAAAAAGTTTTTCCTCATCTCAGTTCTAAATGGCCGACCCCTTAATTCTTAAACTTGAAGTGTAGGCCCGGATGCCGCCTGATGGAGGTTGCGTGGCAACCCGCCTCCCGGCCCGGGCGGCCGCCATTGGTGGAGCGGGAGCACGTGGTCGCTGGCTGGGTGAGGTCACGTGGGGCGGGGATCGCTGGGCGGCGCGGACCCGGTGGGCCGAAAGGGCCTGTTTCCGCGCTGTATCTCGAAATCTAAACAAAACTAAACGAACCAGTGACCGATGACAAGTTGGCAGCCACGTGGAAACCCAACGCAGATTAATCGTTGCCCAGTTCTGTTTGCAATTAGCCAAGCTGCTGGCAGTTTTGTTTTGGAAACAGGACCCTGGTTCCTACGTGAAAACGGAATGGGCTCAAGGTCGCAGTGCTCTCCCATGCAGAGAAAGCTGGTCCGGAACAACCTGGTCCTCACAGGGCTCGTGACTGGTTCTGTTCAGCCCAAGACCACGCACGCACGCACGCACACATACGATGGGCGTTTGACGGCACTGGGCCTGTGCTCGCCTGAACTCTGAGCAATTTTGTGGGCCCCCATACCCGAGGAAGGACGTGCTGGCCCTGGAGAAGGGCCAGAGGAGGTTTACAAGAACGAGTTTTAGTTTAGAGACTAGACCAAGTGGACCCGTTGGGCCCAAACATCTCCTGCATTGGTGCAGCACCCTCTCCTCCCCCTCCCCCTCCTCTCTCCCCCCTCCCTCCATTCCCCTCCCCTCTCCCTGCCCCCTCCCCTCCCTCCATTCCCCTCCCCCTCTCTCCCTCCCACCTCCCCCTCCCCTCTCCCCCCTCCCCCTCCCTCCATTCCCCTCCCCTCCCCCTCTCCCTCCCCCACCCCCCCTCTCCCTCCCTCCTCCCCACCCCCGTCTTTCCCTCCCCTTCTCCTCCCCTCTCACCCCCTCCCCCTCTCCCCTCCCTTCTCCCCCCCTCCCCTCCCTCTCCTCTCTCCCCCTCCGCTCCTCTCCCCCTCCTCCCATCCCCCCCTCCGTCTCTCCCTCCCCCCCTTCCCCATCCTCCTCCCCACCCACCCCCGTCTCTCCCTCCCCCTTCCCCTCCCTCCCGCCCTCTCACCCACTCCCCCTCCCCCCTCCCTCCATTCCCCTCCTCCCCTCCCCCCACCCCACACACCCCATCCTCACTCCGTTCCCCTCCTCCCCTCCTCTCTCCTCCCCCTCCTCTCTCCCCCTCCCCTCCCTCCATTCCCCTCCCTCTCCCTCCATTCCCCTCCCCCCTCTCCCTCCCCCACCCCCCCCCTCTCACCCACTCCCCCTCTCCCCTCCCTCCTCCCCTCCCCCTTCTCCCTCCCCCCTCCCCCTCCCCTCCCTCTCCCTCCGTTCCCCTCCCTCTCCCCCCTTCCCTTCCCCACCCCCCTCCTCCCCTCTCTCCATCCCCCCTTCCTCCCTCCATTCCCCCCCCTCTGTCCCCCCTTCCCCGTGTACCGAGGTACAGTGACAAGCTTTTTGTTGCGTGCTAACCAGTCAGCGGAAAGACGACACACGATTACAATCGGGTCCGTCCGCAATGCACAGATGCACGATAAAGGGAGTAACGTTCAGTTCAAGGTAAAGCCAGCAAAGTCCGATCAAGGATAGTCCGAGGGTCACCAAAGAGGTAGATAGTAGTTCAGCACGGCTCTCTGGTTGTGGTGGGATGGTTCAGTTGCCTGAGAACAGCCAAGACTGTCCCTGAATCTGGAGGAGTGTGTTTTCACACCTCGTCAGAAGAAGGAAGAGAAATCAGTATTCGTGCCGCTGGATTGTAAAAGCTGCCCAAGCAAAACATGATTTGATCGGCCCCCATGTTGAGCTTGGAACCGATGTTCAATGGTGAGAGACGATAGACCTCTATCGGTTCCAAGCTCAACATGGGGGCCGATCACAATCGAGCCGCCCACATGATATAGGGAACGACGTTTAGTGCAAGGTAAAGCCAGCAAAGTCCGTTCAAAATGTGTAGGAAAAAAACTGCAGGTGCTGGTTTAAATCGAAGGTGGGACACAAAATGCTGGAGTAACTCAGCGGGTCAGGCAGCATCTCGGGAGGGAAGGAATGGGCGACATTTCGGGTCGAGACCCTTCTTCAGATGGAGTCTGTAGGCCCGGACACTGTAGGCCCGGACGCTGTAGGCGCAGACGCTGTAGGCCCGGACGCTGTAGGCCCAGACGCTGTAGGCCCGGATGCTGTAGGCCCGGACACTGTAGGCCCGGACGCTGTAGGCCCAGACGCTGTAGGCCCGGACGCTGTAGGTCCCGACAGTTTAGGTGCTCCACCAATGGCGACCGCCCGGGCCGGGAGGGGAGGAATGGGTCGAGACCCTTCAGACTGTGTTACTCCAGCATTTTGTGTCCTCCTAATCTACATGTTCCTTGATCTCTACCCCCTTTGTCTAGTTTTCACACCCTGTACTTCCCTCTCCCCTGACTCTAGTCTGAAGAAGGGCCTCGACCCAAAACCTCGCCCATTCGTTCCTTCCCTCCCGAGATGCTGCCCTGACCCGCTGAGTTACTCCAGCATTTTGTGCCTCGCTTTCAAAGTCTGATCAAAGACTGTCCGCCGGGGTTCGACGGCAGTTCGGGATTTGATCGCGGGGGAGAGGAATTTTTTGCAGAGTTTTGTTCACCTTTTCTAGCCTTAGAGGGAGTTTCTAGCCTTAGAGGGAGTACAGAGAAGGTTCACCAGATTGATCCCTGGGATGGCAGGACTTTCATATGAAGAAAGACTGGATAGACTCGGCTTGTACTCGCTGGAATTTAGAAGACTGAGGGGGGATCTTATTGAAACATATAAAATTCTTAAGGGGTTGGACAGGCTAGATGCGGGAAGATTGTTCCCGATGTTGGGGAAGTCCAGAACCAGGGGTCACAGCTTAAGGATAAGGGGGAAGTCTTTTAGGACCGAGATGAGAAAACATTTCTTCACACAGAGAGTGGTGAGTCTGTGGAATTCTCTGCCACAGAAGGTAGTTGAGGCCAGTTCATTGGCTATATTTAAGAGGGAGTTAGATGTGGCCCTTGTGGCTAAAGGATCAGGGGGTATGGAGAGAAGGCAGGTACAGGTTACTGAGCTGGATGATCAGCCATGATCATATTGAATGGCGGTGCAGGCTCGAAGGGCCGAATGGCCTACTCCTGCACCTATTTTCTATGTTTCTATGTTTTGACGGCCGTCCAAACTGGTGGCTCGGCCAAGGGGGATATTTTTGTCCCTGTTTTTCACTGCCATCGCCCACGTACAGTGTGCTGAGAGGGCACAATCGCAGGTCCGTAGAAAGCTAATGGCATGTTGAGAAAGCTAATGGCATGTTGGCCTTCATAACGAGACGATTTCAGTACAGGAGTAAAGAGGTCCTTCTGCAGTTGTGCAGGGCCCTGGTGAGACCGCACCTGGAGTACTGTGTGCAGTTTTGGTCTCCTAATTTGAGGAAGGACGTCCTTGTAATTGAGGCAGTGCAGCGTAGGTTCACGAGATTGATCCCTGGGATGGCGGGACTGTCTGTCATATGAGGAAAGATTGAGAAGACTAGGCTTGTATTCGCTTGAGTTTAGAAGGATGAGAGGGGGAATCTTATAGAGACGTATAAAATTATCATCATATCATATATATACAGCCGGAAACAGGCCTTTTCGGCCCTCCAAGTCCGTGCCGCCCAGCGATCCCCGTACATTAACACTATCCTACACCCACTAGGGACAATTTTTACATTTACCCAGCCAATTAACCTACATACCTGTACGTCTTTGGAGTGTGGGAGGAAACCGAAAATCTCGGAGAAAACCCACGCAGGTCACGGGGAGAACGTACAAACTCCTTACAGTGCAGCACCCGTAGTCAGGATCGAACCTGAGTCTCCGGCGCTGCATTCGCTGTAAAGCAGCAACTCTACCGCTGCGCCACCGTGCCGTACTTATAAAAGGACTGGACAAGCTAGATGTAGGAAAAATGTTCCCAATGTTGGGGGGGAAGTCCAGAACCAGGGGCCACACACACAGTCTTAGAATAAAGGGGAGGCCATTTAAAACTGAGGTCCGAAGGAACTTTTTCACCCAGAGAGTTGTGAATTTGTGGAATTCTCTGCCGCAGAGGGCAGTGGAGGCCAAATCACTGGATGGATTTACGAGGGAGTTAGATAGAGCTCTAGGGGCTAGTGGAATCGAGGGATATGGGGAGAAGGCAGGCACGGGTTACTGATGATCAGCCATGATCACAATGAATGGCGGTGCTGGCTCGAAGGGCCGAATGGCCTCCTCCTGCACCTATTTTCTATGTTTCTACTCTAAACTTCTAATCTGATTTGGTCGAGGGGGGGGAAAGGAATGTTGGCCGGCGATATCACTCCTTTTTGCCAGAAAAATCACGCGATCCTTCACTGTTTTTTCTATTTAACCTGTCAACAGACCCTGTCTGCACTTCAGTGCACTCAACAAGCAGTGAGCTGAATATGTAGGAAAGAACTGCAGATGCCGGTCGATATCGAAGGCTGAGGCAAAATGGCGGAGTAACTCAGCGGGCCAGGCAGCGTCTCGGGAGAGAAGGAATGGGTGACGTTTCGGGTCGAGACCCTACTTCAGGCTGATTGACAAAACGTGCAGGAAAGAACTGCAGACGTTGGTTTAAAGAGAAGGTAGACACACAAATAAATGCTGGAGTATTGGGTGACGTTTCGGGTCGAGACTCTTCTTCAGTCTCGACCCGAAACGCCACCCGTTCCTTCTCTCCAGAAATGCTGCCTGTCCCGCTGAGTTACTCCAGCACTCTGTGTCTACCAGCAGTTCACTGAAGAAGGGTCTCGACCCGAAACGACACCCGTTCCTTCTCTCCAGAAATGCTGCCTGTCCCGCTGAGTTACTCCAGCACTCTGTGTCTACCAGCAGTTAACTGAAAAAGGGCCTCGACTCCAAACGTCACCAATTCCCTTTTCTCCACAAAGTACAGGGAAGGACTTGAACTACCTGAACGTGCCAATGGGTGCGACCTAAATAGCTTCGTTATTGTTCAATTGGCATGATCCAAGTGTCTTAAATTTCTGTCTACGCTTGTTAGATTTCGAACCGGAGGCAAGATATGAAGTCGGCCTTATTGCCGTACTTCATTTCTTCGGAGCTGTTTATTGCCGATCGGATGTCACGGCAGTGGTGTCGGCTCGGTGAGGACGTCGGTGGGAAAATCTCTCGTTCCCAAGTTCCCAAACCGGGCAGGGGCCGCTTTGAGAACGGAGTTCCACTGGGATCTCCCTCGGGCATCTCACGAACAGCCAGCCGGCCAATGTTGGGGGGAGTCCAGAACCAGGGGCCACACACACAGTCTAAGAATAAAGGGGTCGGCCATTTGAAACTGAGGTGAGAAGAAACCTTTTTCACCCAGAGAGTTGTGAATTTGTGGAATTAATTCTCTGCCTCAGAGGGCAGTGGAGGCCGATTCACTGGATGAATTGAAAAGAGAGTTAAATGGAGCTCTAGGGGCTAGTGGAATCAAGGGATATGGGGAGAAGGCAGAAACATAGACAACATAGAAAATAGGTGCAGGAGGAGGCCATTTGGCCCTTCGAGTCAGCACCGCCATTCACTGATCATGGCTGATCATCTACAATCAGTAACCCGTGCCTGCCTTCTCCCCATATCCCTTGATTCCACTAGCCCCCCCTAAAGCTCTATCTAACTCCGGGCCAGGAGGTGGGTTGCCAAGTAACCTCAGTTAGGCGGCGCCCGGGCCTCCGGACCTAGACTGTCCGGAGCTAAAATGTTGGAAACCTAGAGTGTCGGAGCCTTAAACTGTCGGAGCCTAAACTGTCGGGGCCTACAGTGTCCGGGCCTACAGTGTCCGGGCCTACAGCGTCCGGGCCTACAGCGTCCGGGCCTACAGCGTTGGGGCCTACAGTGTCCGGGCCTACAGTGTCCGGGCCTACAGCGTCGGGGCCTACAACGTCTGGGCCTACAGCGTCCAGGCCTACAGCGTCGGGGCCTACAGTGTCCGGGCCTACAGCGTCGGGGCCTACAGTGTCCGGGCCGACAGTGTCCTGGCCTACAGCGCCTCCCGGGCCTAATACCGGACAAGGGCGGTCCCGTACGGGACAAACCAATTTAGCCCAAAATACGGGATGTCCCGGCTAATACGGGACAGTTGGCAACCCTAGTCACAATACAAGCCATTCGTGTTCGTTAGATTGCTCCTACATACCCCTCTGCTGTGGGAGTCACAGTTTTCCTCCTTCAATGTTATTATTAAATACACTCCCTTGGCTGAGGGTGCGATCTGTTGAAACTCTGCCAAATTCTGTGCTCTCCAAGATTGGAGCGGTAGAGTTGCTGCCTTACAACAAATGCAGCACCGGAGACCCGGGTTCGATCCCAACTACGGGCGCTGTCTGCACGGAGTTTGCACGTTCTCCCCGTGACCTGCGTGGGTTTTCTCCGAGATCTTCCGTTTCCTCCCACACTCCAAAGACGTGCAGGTTTGTAGGTTAATTGGCTTGGTGTAAATGTAAAAATTGTGTGTGTAGGATAGTGTTAGTGTGCGGGGATCGCTGGTCGGCGCGGACCCGGTGGGCCGAAGGGCCTGTTTCCGCGCTGTATCTCTGAACTAAAAGGAGTAAAAACTGTCAGATCATATGTTGCTTTTTCCAGTAAAATAAGTAATTTCTTTGCTGAAAATTTTTAGTGTAGTTTTCAGCGTTAGTTTAGTTTGGAGATACAGCGCGGAGACAGGCCCTTCGGCCCACCGGGTCCGCGCCGACCAGCGATCCCCGCGCGCTAACGCCATCCTACACCCACTAGGGACAATGTTTCACATTTACACCAAGCCAATTAACCTACAAACCTGCACGTCTTTGGAGCGTGGGAGGAAACCGAAGATCTCGGAGAAAACCCTACGGGGAGAACGTACAAACTCCGTGCAGACGAGCGCCCGTGGTCGGGATCGAACGCGGGTCTCTGGCGCCGTAAGGCAGCTGCTCTGCCGCTGCGCCACCGTGTCGTGCCGCCCCGAATTGGTGAGATATTAGGCGCACTTGAAATCTTCCGACGCTGAAGTTTTTCAGTGGTGTGATGAAGCACTTTATCGAGATAATCCTCTGCGATGTTTTGGTTCGGTAAAGTGTAACACATGTTACATTCTGGGGCCAAATCCCATCGTCTTTGTGCGTGGGCCATAAGGATCTAATTTTAAACACTTGGGGTCGAGCCAGCGACCACCCAGAAGGGGCCGAGTTCAATCCCCGGTCTGCACCAGGTTAACTGATCGCAGCGGCACTTGGATGCTGTATGACTGGTATTCGGTTTGGGAGAGGATTACACGAGCCAAGCTCAGTGCTTTTGACACACTTGCTGGAAAGCTACAAATACTGCAGATGCTCGAAATCTAAAACCAAAGCTGGGCGCGCTTTAAAAAAAATACTGAACACAACGGCACGGTGGCGCAGCGGTAGAGTAGCTGCCTTACAGCGCCAGAGACCCGGGTTTGATCCTGACTACGGGCGCTGTCTGTACGGAGTTTGTACGCTCTCCCCGTGACCTGGGTTTTCTCCAGGATCTCTGGTTTCCTCCCACACTCCAAAACTGTACAGATGCGATATATATATATATATATATATATATATAAGGTAGACACAAAATACAGTGTAGGCCCGGACGCTGTAGGCCGGACAGTGTAAGTCCGGACAGTGTAGGCCCGGACAGTGTAAGTCCAGACAGTGTAGGCCCGAACAGTGTAGGTCCGGACAGTGTAGGCCCGGACAGTGTAAGTCCAGACAGTGTAGGCCCGGACGCTGTAGGCCCGGACAGTGTAGGTCCGGACAGTGTAGGTCCGGACAGTGTAGGTCCGGACAGTGTAGGTCTGGACGCTGTAGGCCCAGACAGTGTAGGCCCAGACAGTGTAGGTCCGGACAGTGTAGGCCCGGATGCTGTAGGCCCAGACAGTATAGGTCCAGACAGTGTAGATCCGGACGCTGTAGGCCCGGACGCTGTAGGCCCGGACAGTGTAGGCCCGGACAATGTAGGCCCGGACAGTGTAGGCCCGGAGGCTGTAGGCCCGGACAGTGTAGGCCAGGGGGCCCGGGCACCTCCTAACGGAGGTTGCATAGCAACCCGGCCCGGGCGGCCGCCATTGGTAGATCCCGACTATGGTTTGCTGTCTGCACGGAGTTTGCACGTTCTCCCCGTGACACGCGTGGGGTTTTTTCCGGGATCCCTGGTTTCCTCCCACACTCCAAAGACGTGCAGCTGTGTAGGTTATCTTGCTTGGTGCGTGTGTAAATTGTCCCTAGTGGGTGCAGGGTAGTGTTAGTGTGCGGGGATCGCTGGGCGGAGCGGACCCGGTGGGCCGAAGGTCCTGTTTCCACGCTGTATCTCTAAACTAATCTAAATCAGATTGGGACTGGACGGAGAAAAGAAGTAAGGGGCAGGTGGCAGCCTTGTGCATTTGGGGAAGGATGTGCAGTCCATGGACAGTGTGCTGGAGGTCCTTGGTGATGCTGCTGGCCTTGCCGAGGCAGCGTGAGGTGCAGATGGAGTCGGTGGAAGGGAGGTTGGTTTGTGCGATGGTCCGGGCTGCGTCCACAACTCTCACGCGATTTCTCGCGGTCTTGCATGGAGCTGTTCCCAAACCGAGCCGTGGTGCATCGTGGCAGACGGGCGGTCACGGTGGCGCGGCGGTAGAGTTGCTGCCTGACAGCGAATGCAGCACCGGAGACCCGGGTTCCATCCCGACTACGGGCGCTGTCTGTACGTTCTCCCCGTGACCTGCGTGGGTTTTCCCCGAGATCTTCGGTTTCCTCCCGCGCTCCAAAGACGTGCGGGTTTGTAGGTTAAAATTGGCTTGGTAAATGTAAAAGAAATTTGTCCCTAGTGGGTGTGGGATAGTGTTAGTGTGCGGGGATCGCTGGGCGGCGCGGACCCGGTGGGCCGAAAGGGCCTGTTTCCGCGCTGATGCTGGCACAAATCGAAGGTCTCACAAAATGCTGGTGTAACTCAGCGGGTCAGGAAACATGTAGATGGAGCTGAGGCCAAACCCAGCCATGATGCATCCTGTTAAAAAGCATTCTATGGTGCATCTGTGGTAGTTTGATGATGTGCATGAGCTACTTTGTGGCCGCTGAGATCTCCCTGCCACCGACCGGCTCTACAGCTCAGTGGTTTTGCGAGTCATGCTAAGACTGGTTTTCAGTGCCGAGGCCTGTGCCAGAGATGTAGTCAAAGAGGGCACCTGTTTTCTCGGCCCAGTGCGTTTCGGCGGCGGTGCCTCGAAATAAAACTTCTGCGCGCATTCGCATCTGTAAACCTGACGGTTGTCAGGGGTTACGGGGAGAAGGCAGGAGAGTGGGGTTAGGGAGGGAGAGATAGGTCGGCCATGATTGAATGGCGGAGTAGACTCGCTAGGCCCGAATGGCTTAATTCTGCTCCCTATCCCTTGCGATCCATCACATAACTTCCTCACTCCCAAATAAGGGACCAAGGGTGATGTCACCGTCCTGCGCCCCACGTGACCTCACCCAGCCAGCGGCCACGTGCTCCCGCTCCACCAATGGCGGCCGCCCGGGCCGGGAGGCGGGTTGCTATGCAACCTCCGTTAAGCGGCGCCCGGTCCTCCGGGCCTACAGTGTCCGGGACTACAGTGGCCCCCGGCCTACAGTGTCCGGGCCTACACTGTCCGGGCCTACAGCGCCCCCCAGACCTAATACGGGACAAGGGCGGTCCTGTACGGAACAAACCAATTTAGCCCTAAATACGGGATGTCCCGGCTGATACGGGACAGTTGGCAGCACTAGCAAGGTTTTACTTCACATAGGCAAAGAAAGATTGAAAAGTCTTAAAGTCAGAAGTGACAGGAGTAGAATTAGGCCATTCAGCTCATCATTCTGCTCCGCCATTCAATCACGGCTGATCTATCTCTCCCTCCTAACCCCATTCTCCCTATCCCTTGTGATGTGATGTAACCGTCGAAGGTCAAGCTATCTTTAGCAATGCAGCGCGGAAATGGCCCCCTTCGGCCCATCGACCAGCGATCCCCCCCGCCCACTAGCACCATGCGACACACTATCTTAGACACTGCGACATTTATCGAATCCAATGACCCTACAAATCAGTCTGAAGAAGTGTAATCCCACAACAAATAAAACACAAAGTGCTGGAGGAACTCAGCATGTCGAGCAGCGTCTGTGGAGGGAAATGGACAGACAACTTTTCTTCAGCTCTGAAGAAGGATCTCGACCCAAAGCGCCGCCTGTCCATCCCCCCCCCCCCCCCCCCCATAGATGCTGCCTGACCCACTGAATTGCTCCATCACTTTGTATTTTGTTGGGGGAGTCCAGAACAAGGGGCCTCAGTTTAAGAATAAGGGGTAGGCCATTTAGAACTGAGATGAGGAAAATCTTTTTCAGTCAGAGAGTTGTGAATCTGTGGAATTCTCTGCCTCAGAGGGCAGTGGAGGCCAATTCTCTGAATCCATTCAAGAGAGAGCTAGATAGAGCTCTTAAGGATAGCGGAGTCAGGGGGTATGGGGAGAAGGCAGGAACGGGGTACTGATTGAGAATGATCAGCCATGATCACATTGAATGGTGGTGCTGGCTCAAAGGGCCGAATGGCCTCCTCCTGCACCTATTGTCTATTGTCTATTGTCTATTGAAACGTCACCCATTCCTTCTCTCCTGAGATGCTGCCTGACCTGCTGAGTTACTCCAGCATTTTGTGAATAAATACCTTCGATTTGTACCAGCATCTGCAGTTATTTTCTTATACTACAAATCTGTGCGTCTTCTGAGTGGAAATCGAATCACCCGGGGAAAAACCCACGCAGGTCACGGGCAGAACGTGCAAACTCCACGTGCAGACAGCACCCGTAGTCGGGATCGAACCCGGGTCTCCGGCGCTGCATTCGCTGTAAGGCGGCAAATCTACGCCACGGTGACCGCCCAAAGATGACAATATCTTTTAAATGCTGTTATCGAGCCTGCCTTAACTACGCCCTCTAGCAGCTGGTTCCAAATGCCCACTACCCACTATGTGAAAAAGTTGCCCCTCAGTATTGAATCTAACCCGTGGTCGGGATCGAACCCGCTGTAAGAGTTAATGTGCTCCAGGGCGGCCATGCTGGCGCCGCCTTACAGCGAACGCAGCGCCGGAGACCCGGGTTCGATCCCGACTACGGGTGCTGTCTGCACGGAGTTTGTACGTTCTCCCCGTGACCCGCGTGGGTTGGGTTTTCTCCGAGATCTTCGGTTTCCTCCCACACTCTAAACCCGTGCGGGTTTGTAGGTTAATTGGCTTGGTGCGTGTGTAAATTGTCCCTAGTGGGTGTAGGATAGTGTTAGTGACAATAGACAATAGGTGCAGGAGGAGGCCATTCGGCCCTTCGAGCCAGCACCGCCATTCAATGCGATCATGGCTGATCACTCTCAATCAGTACCCCGTTCCTGCCCTTCTCCCCATACCCCCTGACTCCGCTATCCTTAAGAGCTCTATCCAGCTCTCTCTTGAATGCATTCAGAGAATTGGCCTCCACTGCCTTCTGAGGCAGAGAATTCCACAGATTCACAACTCTCTGACTGAAAAAGTTTTTCCTCATCTCAGTTCTAAATGGCCTACCCCTTATTCTTAAACTGTGGCCCCTTGTTCTGGAACCCCTTGTAACAAATTGTCCCTAGTGGGTGTAGGGTAGTGTTAGTGTGTGGGGATCGCTGGTCGGTGCGGACACGATGGGCCGAATGGGCCTGTTTCCGCGCTGTGTCTCTAAACTAAATCTGAACTAAACTAAAAATATGCGCCATTAGGATAAAGCTTCGTCAGTCAGTGTCCCCCTTTGTTTTCCTTTTGGATATCAGTAACCATAAAATATCTGATAAGGTTTAGCCTCGTGAAGGCCGAGAGATGTTTGTGACGGGGCAAGGCTCGTTCGTGATGCCAAAGACCACCAAGGCTGGAAAGAACAGATAAGATGAGGCAAGTGGGGATTAGTTGAGTTAGAGATATACGTGAGTGAACGATGCAGGCAGCAGATAGCATTGTTTTTGATGACATAATTTTGCTGTTTAGTTTAGAGATACAACGCGGAAACAGGCCCTTTCGGCCTGCCGGGTCCGCGCCGACCAGCGATCCCCGCACACTAACACACTAGGGACAATTGTTTTACATTTATACCAAGCCAATTAACCTGCAAACCTGTACGTCTTTGGAGTGCGGGAGGAAACCGGAGATTGCGGAGAAAACCCACGCAGGTCACGGGGAGAATGTGCAAACTCCGTACAGACAGCACTCGTAGTCGGGATCGAACCCGGGTCTCCGGCGCTGCGTTCGCTGTAAGGCAGCAACTCTACCGCCGCGCCACCTGTAAATCTGCCCTGCTTAGCAAATTGCAAAGTGACATCACCCGCGTTGACTCTTTCTGGGCGGCACGGTGGCACAGCGGCAGATTTACTGCCTCACAGCGCCAGAGACCCGGGTTCGATCCTGACTGCGGGTGCTGTCTGCGTGGAGTTTGTACGTTCTCCCCGTGACCTGCGTGGGTTTACTCCAGCTGCTCCGGTTCCCCCCCGCACTCGAACGACGTCCAGGTTTGTAGGTTAATTGGCTTGGTACAAATGTCAATTGTCCCTAGTGTGCGTGTAGGATGGCGTTAGTGTGCGGGGATCGCTGGTCGGCGCGGACCCGGTGGGCCGAAGGGCCTGTTTCTGCGCTGTATTCCCCCCCCCCCCAAAAACCCAATTGAATTGTCACAAGACGGGAAGGGAAAACAGTACCCTTGGCAAAATCGCAAGAGTGCAGGTCAGAAAACTGACACCATCAGTCTCCAGTCCCACCAAAGGTAGACACAAAGTGCTGGAGTAACTCAGCGGGTTAGGCAGCATCTCTGGAGAGAAGGAATGGGTGACATTCCTTCTCTCCACAGATGCTGCCTGACCCGCTGAGTATTTTGGACTTAATTGGTTTGTCCCGTACGGGACCTGCCTTGTCCCGTATTAGCCCCAGGGGGCGCTGTAGGCCTGGACGCTGTAGGCCCGGACGCTGTAAGCCCGGATGCTGTAGGCCCGGACGCTGTAGGTCCAGTTGCTGTAGGCCCAGATGTTGTAGGCCCGGACGCTGCAGGCCCAGACGCTGTAGGCCCGGACGCTGTAGGTCCAGCGGCTGTAGGCCCGGACACTGTAGGTCTGGAGGACCGGGCGCCGCCTAACGGAGGTTGCATAGCAACCAGCCTCCCGGCCCGGGCAGCCGCCATTGGTGGAGCGGGAGCACGTGGCCGCTGGCTGGGTGAGGTCACGTGGGGAGCGGGGCGGTGATGTCAGCTTGTCCCTTATTTGGGAGCGAGAAAGTTGGCAACCCCTACTCTCGACCCAAACGTCACCCATTCCATTTCTCCAGAGATGCTGCCTGACCCGCTGAGTTACTCCAGCATTTTTTGTGTCTTATCTTCGAAGTAAGCCAGGATTTGCAAATGCAGTCCCACCGAGATTCCTTTGAAGTGAGTTTTCTGAGACAGCACGTGTGCTTCTGAACTATGGCCCAGAGGGTTTGTGGCTTATCATGTTGACCTTTTTCCCCGCATAGGTGACATTTTTTTTTAACTCACTTGGCCCGAAGATAATCAACTAGACGTGATGAAACTCAGCATTTTTTCTGTCAGGAATAGGCCGAGTAAGCCTTTCTTGTGTCAAAAGGATCTTGCCCTGACAAGATGTTTTACATTTTTGCTCGCTTTTCCCAAGGAGCAAAACAGCTCTGTTGCAAGGTCTAACTTCACACAGGCAAAGAAAGATTGGAAAGGTCTTAAGGTCATGAGTAGGGTCGCCAACTTCCTCGCTCCCAAATAAGGGACCAAGGGTGATGTCACCGCCCCGCGCGCCCACGTGACCTCACCCAGCCAGCGGCCACGTGCTCCCACTCCACCAATGGCGGCCGCCCGGGCCGGGAGGTGGGTTGCTATGCAACCTCCGTTAGGCCTACACTGTCCGGGACTACAGTGGCCCCCGGCCCTCAGTGTCTGAGCCTACACTGTCCGGGCCTACAGCATCCGGGCCTACAGAGGCCCCCGGGCCTACAGTGTCCGGGCCTACAGCGCCCCCCAGGCCTACTACGGGACAAGGGAGGTCCTGTACGGAACAAACCAATTTCGCCCTAAATACGGGATGTCCCGGCTGATACGGGACAGTTGGCAGCACTAGTTCCAAGGTTTTACTTCACATAGGCAACGAAAGATTGAAAAGGTCTTAAAGTCAGAAGTGACAGGAGTAGAATTAGGCCATTCAGCTCATCATTCTGCTCCGCCATTCAATCACGGCTGATCTATCTCTCTCTCCTAACCCCATTCTCCCCATAACCCCTGACACCCGCACTAATCAAGAATCTATCTATCTGTGCCTTAAAAATATCCACTGACTTGGCCTCCACGGCCTTCTGTGGCAAAGAATTCCACAGATTCACCACCCTCTGACTAAAGAAATTCTTCCTCATCTCCTTCCTAAAAGAACGTCCTTTAATTCTGAGGCTGTGCCCTCTGGTCCTAGACTCTCCCACTAGTGGAAACATCCTCTCCACATCCACTCTATCCAAGCCTTTCACTATTCTGTACGTTTCAATGAGGTCCCCCCTCATTCTTCTAAACTCCAGCGAGTACAGGCCCAATGCCGACAAACGCTCGACATAGGTTAACCCACTCATTCCTGGGATCATTCTTGAGTTTAGAGAATGGCTGTTGAATAACATTTTCATGTCCAGGGTCATGGAACCTGAAGTTCACTGCCTGCAAAGGTGGCGGAAACACAACTCAAATGGGTTAACATTAGGGTTGCCAACTGTCCCGGGACATCCCGCATATTGGGCTAAATTGGTTTGTCCCGTACGGGACTGCCCTTGTCCTGTATTAGGCCCGTGGAGCGCTGTAGGCCCGGACACTGTAGGTCTGGACACTGTAGGCCCGGACACTGTAGGCCCGGACACTGTAGGCCCAGACACTGTAGGCCCAGGGGCCACTTTAGGCCCGGACAGTGTAGGCCCGGTGGCCCAGGCGCCGCCTAACGGAGGTAGCATAGCAACCCGCCTCCCGGCTCAGGCGGCCGCCATTGGTGGCGTGGGAGCACGTGGCCGCTGGCTTGGTGAGGTCACGTGGGGCGCGGGATGGTGACGTCAACTTTTGTCCCTTATTTGGGAGTGAGAAAGTTGGCAACCCTAGAAGTGACACTTAACATTAATAGGTCCTTGATTAGTTTATTAGTTCATGGCTGGCACATGGATCCAAAAGGCACAAAGTCTCTTGCCCAGAGTAGGGGAATCGAGGACCAGAGGACACAGGTTTAAGGTGAAGCGGAAAAGATTTAAAAGGAATCTGAGGGGTAACTTTTTCACACAGCGGGTGGTGGGTGTATGGAAAGAGCTGCCAGAGGAGGTAGTTGAGGCTGGGACTATCCCAGCATTTAAGAAACAGTTAGACAGGTGCATGGATAAGACGGGTTTGGAGGGTTATGGACCAAATGCGGTCAGGTGGGACTAGTGTAGCTGGGACATGTGGGCAAGTTGGGGCCTGTTTCCAGATTGTATCACTCCAATCAATTCTAAAGACGACACAAAGTGCTGGAGTAACTCAGCGGGTCAGGCAGCATCTCTGGACAACACGGACAGGTGACGTTTTGGGTCAGGACCCTTCCGATCAACTTTTCCAATCCATGTTGCCATTTTGAGGGAAATCTGGCTGTGGGAATTCTGACTGCACCGTTAGTTTAGTTTAGTTTTGAGATACAGCGCGGAAACAGGCCCTTTCGGCCCACCGGGTCCGCGCCGACCAGCGATCCCCGCGCACATTAACACCATCCTATATATTATACCCAGGGAGGGACCATTTTTACATTTACCGAGCCAATTAACCGACAAACCTGCACGTCTTTGGAGTGTGGGGGGGGGGGGGAACATGTTGGGCAAGTTGGGGCCTGTAGTCGGGATGGAACCCGGGTCTCCGGCGCTGCATTCGCTGCAAGGCGGCAAATCTACCGCTGCGCCACCGTGACCGCCCTGAAACATTTTTTTTTTAAAAAAGGTTATAAAGAGTGGAAAACATCACGAGGCAGCCAGCGAGAACGAAGGCCGTCGGGGACATATTTTATGAGGCAAAAATGTTCCAGTAATGCTTTGTTGAGGAATCTCGCCGATGAAGGGGCTTAGTCACAGGGACGGTCGGCTACGAGCTGGCCTGATCAGAACTTGTCTCGTCCCCGATTATCAGTGAGAAGGCTTGTTCTTTGGCTGTGCACCCCAGGGAATGTATGAGTCACCTCATTGAAGGACTAATTTAGCCAGATCATGTGGGCCGCCCATGGGAGGCAAGCAACAAAATGGCCTTTGATTCGGTTCACATGCCTTCATTTTCCCTTTCACTCCGGCTTCCTGTTAAATCTTCAAGAAACGATGAGCATTCGCCGAATGCATCTCATACGTTCACGTGACAGGGGCAGAAGTAGGCCACTCGGCCCAGCGAGTCTACTCCGCCATTCAATCATGGCTGATCTCTCTCTCTCTCTCTCCCTCCGAACCAAAGATACTAGAGGAACAAGATAGACCACTCGGGGAACGGGGTACTGATTGTGAAAGATCAGCCATGATCACATTGAATGGCAATAGACAATAGGTGCAGGAGGAGGCCATTCGGCCCTTCGAGCCAGCACCGCCATTCAATGTGATCATGGCTGATCATTCTCAATCAGTACCCCGTTCCTGCTTTCTCCCCATACCCCCTGACTCCGCTATCCTTAAGAGCTCTATCTAGCTCTCTTGAATGCATTCAGAGAATTGGCCTCCACTGCCTTCTGAGGCAGAGAATTCCACAGATTCACAACTCTCTGACTGAAAAAGTTTTTCCTCGTCTCCGTTCTAAATGGCCTACCCCTTATTCTTAAACTGTGGCCCCTTGTTCTGGACTCCCCCAACATTGGGAACATGTTTCCTGCCTCTAACGTGTCCAACCCCTTAATAATCTTATACGTTTCGATAAGATCTCCTCTCATCCTTCTAAATTCCAGTGTATACAAGCCTAGCCGCTCCAGTCTTTCAACAAACGACAGTCCCGCCATTCCGGGAATTAACCTAGTAAATCTACGCTGCACGCCCTCAATGGCGGTGCTGGCTCGAAGGGCCGAAAGGCCTACTCCTGCACCTATTGTCTATTGTCACTTGACCCTAAAAACCGTAGTATGTCACGGCGGCCATTTTAGTCGGCAGAACCTTGCAGAAACATTTAAAAAGAAAAATAACAAAAATCTGTGAGTTGGTAGATGAGTCATATTCTGCATTTTAATGGAATCATCACACACACTGTTCCCCCAAAACACTACACTGCGAGAGGCCTAGCGAACGGTGGGTTTTGCTTACTAAAATGGCGGACGTTACGCTCCTTTGCGTACTGCACTTCAGTATAGGCAATTTCAACGTAGTGGTCAATCTTGCTCCTCTAGTATCTTTGCTCCTAACCCCATTCTCCTGCCTTCTCCTCATAACCCCCAACACCCGTGCCAATCAACAACTTATCTCTGCCTTAAAAATATCCACTGACTTGGCCTCCACAGCCGTCTGTGGCAAAGAGTCCCACAGATTCACCGTCCTCTGACTAAAGACATTCCTCCTCGTCTCCTTCCGAAAGAAACGTCCTTTAATTCTGAGGCCGTGCCCTCTGGTTCTGGACTCTCCCACTAGTGGAAACATCCTCTCCACATCCATTCTATCCGGGCCTTTCACTCTTTGGTATGTTTCAATGAGTCCATCCCCCCCACCATTCATCAATGGGCAATTTTTACATTTATGGAGCCAATTAACTTACAAACCCGCACGTCTTTGGAGTGTGGGAGGAAACCGAAGATCTCGGAGAAAACCCACACAGGTCACGGGGAGAACGTACAAACTCCGTACAGACAGCACCCGTGGTCGGGATCGAACCCGGGTCTCTGGCGCTGTGAGGCAGCAACTCTACCGCTGCGCCACCCATTAAAGATATCGCGTAGGCCAAGGCTTACTGAGCGAAGGCGTTCAGCGAAACGAGAGTGAGTGGGAATATATCTCTTGTTTTGACAAAGTTTCACAGTCATGCTGGTAGACACAAAAAGCTGTAGTAACCCAGCAGGTCAGGCAGCATCTCGTGAGAGACAGAATGTGTGACAGTCACCCATTCCTTCTCTCCAGGCATTAGGGTTGCCAACTGTCCCATATTAGCCGGGACATCCTGTATTTTGGGCTAAATTGGTTTGTCCCGTACGGGACCGCCCTTGTCCTGTATTAGGCCCGGGGGGCGCTGTAGGCCCGGACAGTGTAGGCCCGGACACTGTAGGCCCGGACACTGTAGGCCCGGACACTATAGGCCCAGACACTGTAGGCCCTGACACTGTGGGCCCGGACACAGTAGGCCTGAACACTGTAGGCCCGGACACTGTAGGCCCGGGCACTGTAGGCCCAGTCAGTGTAGGCCCGGGGCCCGCTGCAGGCCCGGACAGTCTAGGCCCGGGGGCCCGGGCACCGTCTAATGGAGGTTGCCTAGCAACCCGCCTCCCGGCCTGGGCGGCCGCCATTGGTTGGGTGAGGTCGCGCGGGGCGCGGGGCGGTGACGTCACCCTTTGTCCCTTATTTGGGAGTGAGACAGTTGGCAACCCCTACCAGAGGTGCTTGCCTGCCTGTCCCGCTGAGTTACTCCAGCTTTTTTTGTGTCGTGCACCTTTGATTTAAACCGGCATCTGCAGCTCTTTCCTACGCGTTTCACCGTCACGTGGTCGGCCGCTGGCTGCATGGGTGAGCGTGACCTTGGGGTGGTTTGTCAGAAACTGTCCCGCTCCACTGACCCGCATGTATGCAGAACCACAGCCCAACGCCCGCCCGTCAGAAGCCAGCACTCCGCAGAGGAATGCGCCTGATCCTGTTGGGGTCAAACAGTCCTTCTGCGGCCTTTAACCGTGGAACACTTAGCAGATGAAGACAGTCACAAAAAGCTGGAGTAACTCAGCGGGACGGGTAGAATCTCTGGAGAGAAGGAATGGGCGGCATTTCAAGATTCAAGATTCAAGATTCAAGATAGCTTTATTTGTCATCCAATATTGGACGAAATTCAGTCACCCACAGTCCAACAATAAAAGCATTAAATAGGCATTCAAATTACCCAACCCCAAAAAACCCCCAAAACACAGCCCAACAATAAAAGCATTAAATAGGCATTCAAATTACCCAACCCCAAAAACACACAAAAAAAGAAACATCCATCAAAGAAACATCCATCACAGTGAGTCTCCTCCAGTCCTCTCTCTCCTCACTGTGATGGAAGGCCACAATGTCTTTCCCTTCTCCCGCTGTCCTCGCCCGCGGTCAGGTTGTTGTGGTTGTAGGCCGCGCCGGACGGTCCACAGCGGGCCAAGCCCAAGGCGCGTCGCGTCGCAGCCGCTCCCGCAGCCTCCGAAGACGGCCGGCTCCGCCGATGATAAGTCCGATCCGGGGCGGGCGAACACGCTGCTGCTGCCGCTGTTGTTGCACGTCGGGGCGGTCGTGGCTCCCGACATTGAAGCCCCCGCCCAGCAGAGAAATATCCCGCGGCATATCTTAGGCCGCGCCGGACGGTGAAATGTCCGCGCCCCATGCCCCGCGATCCGGGGCGGGCGAACCCGCTGCCGCTGCCGGAGCTCCCGATATCGGCATCCACGCGGGCCCGAGCCTAAGGCGAGTCGCAGCCGCTCCCGCAGCCTCCGAAGACGGCCGGCTCCGGTGATGGTAAGTCCGGTCCGCGGGCTCTGCGAACCAGAGCCCTGGAGGCCGCCAGCTCCAGGAGTTGGGCCGATGGTTGGGCCGCAGCAGGAACGGAGACACGGCCCAGAAAACAAAGGTCGGGTCTCCGTTCGGAAGGGACACCTATTTACAATGTTACAGTTCCCCCCCTCCCCCCCACATACACACATAGTACACAAACACAAAAACACCACATCACAACTACAATTAAGACAACAAAAACAACAAAAACACAAAGACAAATGGACCACAGGTGAGCCGCAGCTGCTAGGGCAGCGCCGCCACCCTTTACTTAATTGAGTTTAGATTAGAGGTACAGCGCGGAAACAGGCCCTTCGGCCCACCGGGTCCACGCCGACCAGCGATCCCCGCACACTAACACCATCCTACACCCACTAGGGACAATTTTTACGTTTACCGAGCCAATTAACCTACAAACCCGCACGTCTTTGGAGTGTGGGAGGAAACCGGAGATCTCGGGAGAAAACCCACGCGGGTCACGGGGAGAACGTACAAACTCCGTACAGGCGGCGCCCGTAGTCGGGATGGAACCCGGGTCTCCGGCGCTGCATTCGCTGTAAGGCGGCAACTCTACCGCTGCGCCACCGCGACCCACCCTTCTTCAGAAGGACGTCACCCATTCATTCTCTGGAGAGAAGGAATGGGTGGCGTTTCGGGTCGAGGAAGGGAATAGACGAGGAAGCGTGAGGCGTGAAAACAGGACAACGGGAATGGCGATCAAGGAAAATATAGAATTGTTAGTTGGGAGAAGGTGACAACAACGCAAACAGAGATAAAATGTAGTTGGAGACAGTCAGATTGGTCGGAGAACTGGGAAGGGGGGAGGGGATGGAGAGAGAGGGAAAGGAAGGGTTACTTGAAGTTAGAGACGTCAATGTTCATACCGCTGGGGTGTAAACTGCCCAAGCGAAATACGAGGTGCTGTTCCTCCAATTTGCGCTGGGCCTCACTCTGACAACGGAGGAGGCCCAGGACAGGAAGGTCAGACTGGGAGTGGGAGGGGGAGTTGAAGTACTGAGCCACCGGGAGATCAGGTTGGTTGAGGTGGTGTTGAGCGAAACGATCGCCGAGCCTGCGTTTGGTCTCGCCGACGTAGAGGAGTTGACACCTGGAACAGCGGATACAGTAGATGAGGTTGGAGGAGGTGCAGGTGAACCTCTGCCTCACCTGGAAAGACTGTCGGGGTCCTTGGACGGAGTCGAGGGGGGAGGTAAAGGGGGCCAGGTGTTGCATCTGCTGCGGTTGCAGGGGAAAGTACCTGGGGAGGGGGCTGGTTTGGGTGGGAAGGGGCGAGTTGACCAGGGGGTTGCAGAGGGACTAACTGTTAGTTCGACAAGGTTTGCTTTCCAACAAAGATTCTACGCTGACTGCCCCCCGAATCGATTCACACTTCCCCCAAGTTAAAGAACTGCAAAGACGTGCAGGTTTGTAGGTTAATTGGCTGGGCAAATGTGAAAATTGTCAATAGACAATAGACAATAGACAATAGGTGCAGGAGTAGGCCATTCAGCCCTTCGAGCCAGCACCGCCATTCAATGCGATCATGGCTGATCACTCAATCAGTACCCCGTTCCTGCCTTCTCCCCATACCCCCTCACTCCGCTATCCTCAAGAGCTCTATCCAGCTCTCTCTTGAAAGCATCCAACGAACTGGCCTCCACTGCCTTCTGAGGCAGAGAATTCCACACCTTCACCACCCTCTGACTGAAAAAGTTCTTCCTCATCTCCGTTCTAAATGGCCTACCCCTTATTCTCAAACTGTGGCCCCTTGTTCTGGACTCCCCTAACATTGGGAACATGTTATCTGCCTCTAATGTGTCCAATCCCCTAATTATCTTATATGTTTCAATAAGATCCCCTCTCATCCTTCTAAATTCCAGTGTATACAAGCCCAATCGCTCCAGCCTTTCAACATACGACAGTCCCGCCATTCCGGGAATTAACCTAGTGAACCTACGCTGCACGCCCTCCATAGCAAGAATATCCTTCCTCAAATTTGGAGACCAAAACTGCACACAGTACTCCAGGTGCGGTCTCACCAGGGCCCGGTACAACTGTAGAAGGACCTCTTTGCTCCTATACTCAACTCCTCTTGTTACGAAGGCCAACATTCCATTGGCTTTCTTCACTGCCTGCTGTACCTGCATGCTTCCTTTCATTGACTGATGCACTAGGACACCCAGATCTCGTTGAACTCCCCCTCCTCCTAACTTGACACCATTCAGATAATAATCTGCCTTTCTATTCTTACTTCCAAAGTGAATAACCTCACACTTATCTACATTAAACTGCATCTGCCATGTATCCGCCCACTCACACAACCTGTCCAAGTCACCCTGCAGCCTTATTGCATCTTCCTCACAATTCACACTACCCCCCAACTTAGTATCATCTGCAAATTTGCTAATGGTACTTTTAATCCCTTCGTCTAAGTCATTAATGTATATCGTAAATAGCTGGGGTCCCAGCACCGAACCTTGCGGTACCCCACTGGTCACTGCCTGCCATTCCGAAAGGGACCCATTTATCCCCACTCTTTGCTTTCTGTCTGTCAACCAATTTTCTATCCATGTCAGTACCCTACCCCCAATACCATGTGCCCTAATTTTGCCCACTAATCTCCTATGTGGGACCTTGTCGAAGGCTTTCTGAAAGTCGAGGTACACCACATCCACTGACTCTCCCTTGTCAATTTTCCTAGTTACATCCTCAAAAAATTCCAGTAGATTTGTCAAGCATGATTTCCCCTTCGTAAATCCATGCTGACTCGGAATGATCCCGTTACTGCTATCCAAATGCTCAGCAATTTCGTCTTTTATAATTGACTCCAGCATCTTCCCCACCACTGATGTCAGACTAACTGGTCTATAATTCCCCGCTGTATCTCTAAACTAAACTAAAGCTGAGAACTACACTAAAAAATTTCAGCAAAGAAATTACTTATTTTACTGAAAGCAACATATGATCTGACAGTTTTTACTCCTTTTAGTTCAGAGATACAGGGCGGAAACAGGCCCTTCGGCCCACCGAGTCCGCACCGACCAGCGATCCCCGCACACTAACACTATCCTACACCCACTGGGGACAATTTTTACATTTACACCAAGCCAATTAACCTACAAACCTGCACGTCTTTGGAGGGTGGGAGGAAACCGAAGATTTCGGAGAAAACCCACGCAGGTCGCGGGGAGAACGTACAAACTCCGTGCAGACAGCGCCCGTAGTCGGGATCGAACCCGGGTCTCCGGCGCTGCATTCGCTGTAAGGCAAAGGGGGACAGGTGTTGTCTAATCTAAATCTAAATCTAAATCTAAGAGACTTGAAAGTCCCCAGGTGCTAAAATATAAACTGCACACCTGCGGCCTACGATAGGCTCGACACGTCGGCCGACAACTCGGCAAAGACTGATTCCAGGGGAAATTGTGGAGATTGTTTGACCGTGTTTCTCCGCCATGTGACAAGGCTGCATTGATAGCGTTCCTTTTCCACCTGCCCAACCCACCTCTGCGTTTCTGGCCGGCCGCACGCCCTGCCGACGAATAGATTTACGGAGAGTTGATTCTGGAACGGCATCAAGTAAAAATGGCAGCGCCTCCTGATGGGAAACTGACGGAGTTTAGTGCTTTAAAATAAACCAAAGACCTAAAATCTGTTGCCCCTGTCTGTCAAGTCTTTGTACATTGAAGTGGGGCTTTGTGCGGGAGGCTGAAGCATTCTGGCAGCACGGTGGCGCAGCGGTAGAGTTGCCGCCTTACAGCGCTGGAGACCCGGGTTCGATCCCGACTACGGGCGCCGTCTGTACGGAGTTTGTACGTTCTCCCCGTGACCTGCGTGGGTTTCCTCCGAGATCTTCGGTTTCCTCCCGTGTGCAGGTTTGTAGGTTAATTGGCTCGGTGTAAATGTAAAAATTGTCCCTAGTGGGTGTGGGATAGTGTTAGTGTGCGGGGATCGCTGGGCGGCGCGGACCCGGTGGGCCGAAAGGGCCTGTTTCCGCGCTGTATCTCTAAACTAAACTAAACTAAGTCTAGGGAAAAATCTGCAGATGCTGGTTTATAGACAATAGACAATAGGTGCAGGAGGAGGCCATTTGGAACTTCGAGCCAGCACCGCCATTCAATGTGATCATGGCTGATCATTCTCAATCAGTACCCCGTTCCTGCCCTCTCCCCATACCTCCTGACTCCGCTATCCTTAAGAGCTCTATCTAGCTCTCTCTTGAATGCAACCAGAGAATTGGCCTCCACTGCCTTCTGAGGCAGAGAATTCCACAGATTCACAACTCTCTGACTGAAAAAGTTTTTCCTCATCTCCGTTCTAAATGGCCTACCCCTTATTCTTAAACTGTGGCCCCCTGTTCTGGACTCCCCCAACATTGGGAACATGTTTCCTGCCTCTAACGTGTCCAACCCCTTAATAATGTTTTAAATCGAAGGTAGACACAAAATGCTGGAGTGACTCATAGAAACATAGAAAATAGGTGCAGGAGTAGGCCATTCGGCCCTTCGAGCCTGTACGCACCGCCATTCAATATGATCATGGCTGATCATCCAGCTCAGTATCCCGTACCTGCCTTCTCTCCATACCCCCTGATCCCTTTAGCCACAAGGGCCACATCTAACTCCCTCTTAAATATAGCCAATGAACTGGCCTCAACTACCTTCTGTGGCAGAGAATTCCACAGACTCACCACTCTCTGTGTGAAGAAATGTTTTCTCATCTCGGTCCTAAAAGAGGGTTCCACTGAGTTACTCCAGCGTTTAAACTAAGTCTAGCCCGCTGTCCGATCATGTCCGATCCGTAGCCGAAGGGCTTGTTTTGGGGAGGAAAACCGAAGATCTTGGAGAAAGGTCACGGGGAGAACGTACAAACTCCGTACAGACAGAGCAGCCGCGGTCGGGATCGAACCCGGGCCTCCGGCGCTGAGAGCAGCGCAAGGCAGCAACTCTACCGCTGCGCCACCGTGCCGCACCTGGTCACGCTGGGGAATTTGAACGATTCTGTATTAATTGTTCGCAGTCACTGAGGTGTAAAATGTACGCTGTGGCTCAGGGGACCACAGTCTCTCACGTTCAAGGGGCACAACAGCAGTGATTTATCACGCGGCGTTTTGTGGCACACGCTTTGACCCCAGAGGCAGGTTCGGCAGTGGCTCGGTGGATCATTCACTTCAGCAACTTGGACAATGGCAGCTGTTCTTGCCCACTTTCCCAAGAATGGATTTTTATACAATTTTTTTCTCACTGTGTTAACTTTTTTGGTTTGGTTTAGTTCAGAGATACAGCGCGGAAACAATAGACAATAGACAATGGGTGCAGGAGGAGGCCATTCAGCCCTTCGAGCCAGCACCGCCATTCAATGCGATCATGGCTGATCATTCTCAAGCAGTATCCCGTTCCTGCCTTCTCCCCATACCCCCTCACTCCGCTATCCTTAAGAGCTCTATCCAGCTCTCTCTTGAAAGCATCCAACGAACTGGCCTCCACTGCCTTCTGAGGCAGAGAATTCCACACCTTCACCACTCTCTGACTGAAAAAGTTCTTCCTCATCTCCGTTCTAAATGGCCTACCCCTTATTCTTAAACTGTGGCCCCTTGTTCTGGACTCCCCCAACATTGGGAACATGTTTCCTGCCTCTAATGTGTCCAATCCCCTAATTATCTTATATGTTTCAATAAGATCCCCCCTCATCCTTCTAAATTCCAGTGTATACAAGCCCAATCGCTCCAGCCTTTCAACATACGACAGTCCCGCCATTCCGGGAATTAACCTAGTGAACCTACGCTGCACGCCCTCCATAGCAAGAATATCCTTCCTCAAATTTGGAGACCAAAACTGCACACAGTACTCCAGGTGCGGTCTCACCAGGGCCCGGTACAACTGTAGATGGACCTCTTTGCTCCTATACTCAACTCCTCTTGTTATGAAGGCCAACATTCCATTGGCTTTCTTCACAGCCTGCTGTACCTGCATGCTTCCTTTCATTGACTGATGCACTAGGACACCCAGATCTCGTTGAACTCCCCCTCCTCCTAACAGGCCCCTCGGCCCACCGAGTCCGCGCCGCCCAGCGATCCCCGCACACTAACACTATCCTACGCACACTGGGGACAATTTTTACATTTACCAAGCCAATTAACCTACAAACCTGCACGTCTTTGGAGTGTGGGAGGAAACCGGAGCACCCGGAGAAAACCCATGCAGGTCACGGGGAGAACGTACAAACTCCGTACAGGCAAGCTCCCGTATTCGGGATCGAACCCGGCGCTGTGAGGCAGCAACTCTACCGCTGCGCCACCGTGATGATATGATTGCCTTCAACCTTCCCTCTCTTTCACTTATGTGTGGGCAAGGAACTGCCGATGCGGTTTTACCAACAAAAAAAAGACACAAAGTGCTGGAGTAACTCAGCGGGTCAGGCGTAATGAGTTACTCCAGCGCTTTGTGCGTGTCTTTCATTTATAATAATAATAATAATAATAATAATGCATTACATTTATATAGCGCTTTTCATACACTCAAAGACGCTTTACAGGGTTTACTAGAACATAGAGAAGAAAATAAATAGATAAATAAGTAAACGAACAGAGAAAGGAGACAGTAGGTGAGGTGACCTTCAGTGGTTGAAGGCAGTGCTGAACAGGTGAGACTTCAGTGATGTTTTGAATGTGGTGAGTGAGGAGGAGTCTCTGACGGTTTGGGGTAGTGAGTTCCAGAGGGTGGGAGCAGCGATGGAGAAAGCCCTGTCCCCCCCAGGATCTGAGTTTGGTCCGGATGGGGGGGGGGGACAGGAGATTGGCAGCGGCAGAGCGGAGGGTGCAGGTGGGAGTGTGCCTGTGGAGGAGGTCAGTCAGGTAGGATGGGGCCAGGTTATGGAGGGCTTTGTAGGTCATGAGGAGGATTTTGTACTGGATTTATGCCTGCTTGTTAAACATTCACCAGTTATCTCTGAACTGAACTACACAATAACTTCTGTTGTCCCAACCATTTGCTGCTAGTTCAGATTTTTAATCGTAAGCTAGACCAAGTGGACCCGTTGGGCCCAAACCTCTCCTGCATTCTCTCCTCCCCCCCCCCCTCCCCCCTCTCCCCTTCTCCCCACCCTTCCCCTCCCCTCCCTTCCCTCACCCCCCCCTCCTTCCCTCCACTCCCTCCCCTTCCCCTCCCCCTCACTCCATCCCCCTCAACCCCCCCTTATCCTCCCTCCCTCCCCCCCTCCCTCCCTAGGAGATACATTTAAACTTTAAAATGCGAATAACTTTAAAAATATAACACCGATTTCCATGAAACTTCTTCCATTAGCACCAAAGGGACGACGGTGAGTAAGGTGGGCCTAAAATTGTCGCGCTATCGTGTACCGTTTTGGCTGTAGTTCAGGAACAAACAGACAAACAAACAAACAAACGAGAGTTTTAGTATATAGATACTAAATATGTGGTATATGTAGGTTAATTGGCTGGGTAAATGTAAAAATTGTCCCTAGTGGGTGTAGGATAGTGTTAATGTACGGGGATCACTGGGCGGCACGGACTTGGAGGGCCGAAAAGGCCTGTTTCCGGCTGTAGATATATGATATGATGATATGATGATGATATTCTCACATCGCAGACACTGTTTTAGTACCTCGTGCTTGAAGTTTGTGGCTACCTTTGGCCACAGAATGTACGTGCAGCTGATTTTTTTGTTGCTCACCGATTCACGGACCACAGAACAGTACGAAGGTAGACACAAAATGGTGGAGCAACTCAGCGGGTCAGGCAGCATCTCTGGAGAGAAGGAATGGGTGACGTTTCGGGTCGAGACCCTTGTTCACAGTCAACTAGGGTTGCCAACTGTCTCGTATTAGCCTGGACGTTAGGCTTGGAGGGCGCTGTAGGCCCGGACGCTGTAGGCCCGGACAGTGTAGGCCCGGACAGTGTAGGCCCCGACAGTGTAGGCCCCGACAGTGTAGGCCCCGACAGTGTAGGCCCCGACAGTGTAGGCCCCGACAGTGTAGGCCCCGACAGTGTAGGCCCCGACAGTGTAGGCCCCGACAGTGTAGGCCCCGACAGTGTAGGCCCCGACAGTGTAGGCCCCGACAGTGTAGGCCCGGGCGCAGCCTAACGGAGGTTGCCTAGCAACCCGACTCCCGGACCGGGCGGCCGCCATTGGTGGAGCGGGAGCACGTGGCCGCTGGCTGGTTGAGGTCACGTGGGGCGCGGGGCGGTGACGTCACCTTGTCCCTTATTTGGGAGTGAGACAGTTGATAGGAATGGGTGACCCGGGCTGAATGGCCTCCTCCTGCACCTATTGTCTATTGAGCCACCTTCTCTCCAGAGATGCTGCCCGACCCGCTGAGTTACTCCAGCATTTTGTGTCTACCTTCGATTTAAACCAGCATCTGCAGTTCTTTCCTACACATAGGACAGTCCGACACGGAAACATGCCCTTCGGCCCATGATGTGAATGGAGGAATGAATGAATGAATGAATGAATATTTTATTGTCACATGTATTTGCATATCCAAGGTATGCAAATAGTCACCAGTGAACAAAGCTAATGGCATGTTGGCCTTCATAAAGAGAGGATTTGAGTACAGGAGTAAAGAGGTCCTTCTGCAGTTGTACAGGGCCCTGGTGAGACCGCACCTGGAGTACTGTGTGCAGTTTTGGTCTCCTAATTTGAGGAAGGACGTCCTTGCTATTGAGGCAGTGCAGCGTAGGTTCACCAGGTTAATCCCCGGGATGGCAGGACTGTATTATGAGGAAAGATTGGAAAGACTGGGCTTGTATTCACTGGAGTTTAGAAGGATGAGAGGGGATCTTTAATAGAAACGTATAAAATTATAAAAGGACTGGACAAGCTAGATGCAGGAAAAATGTTCCCAATGTTGGGAGAGTCCAGAACCAGGGGCCACACAGTTTAGGAATAAAGGGGAGGCCATTTAGAACGGAGATGAGGAAAAACTTTTTCACCCAGAGGGTTGTGAATCTGTGGAATTCTCTGCCGCAGAAGGCAGCGGAGGCCAATTCTCTGGATGTTTTCAAGAGAGAGTTAGATAGAGCTCTTAAAGATAGCGGAGTCAGGGGGTATGGGGAGAAGGCAGGAACGGGGCACTGATTGTGGATGATCAGCCATGATCACGGTGAATGGCGGTGCTGGCTCGAGGGGCCGAATGGCCTCCTCCTGCACCTATTGTCTATTGTCTATATGCAGCCCACGATCCATATCCCTCCGTCCATCCAAAGGTCTCTTGAGGGAGGCACAGTGGCGTGTTGGAGGGTAAGATGGCTGGGTTTACAAGATGGCGCTTCGTAAACGTAGGAGACCGTAATAGGTTTAGGGAAGGGAGACTTTCTGATAAGTGGAGGAAGGATATAAGAAAATAACTGCAGATGCTGGTACAAATCGATTTATTCACAAAATGCTGGAGTAACTCAGCAGGGTCAGGCAGCATCTCGGGAGAGAAGGAATGGGTGACGTTTCGGGTCGAGACCCTTCTTCAGGAAGGAACTGCAGATGCTGGTTTAAACCCGAAGATGAAAGACACAAAAAGCTGGAGTCCGAAGAAGGGTCTCGATCGACCCGAAACGTCGCCCATTCCTTCTCTCCAGAGATGCTGCCTGACCCGCTGAGCCACTCTACCTTTTTGTGTCTACCTTGCGGGGAATTCTTGAGAATCGGGCTCAGTTAGCTTCAGGAGCAGCTGCTAATGATGGAGTAATAAGTCTGGTAATAACTTTGTTATTTATAGTGCTAATTTCAATGGCTCAGCAGCTTTTAGTTATCGAAAGCAGTTTGCATTGTTTGAATAAAGGGTACGCTTTATTAAGGACTGAAATGCACATTAAGATCCATTTAAGTACCTGTTTTCAGTATTAAAATATATTATCCGTGAGAGTGTACTGATTAATGGTTTCAATGTGCACCAAGTCTTCTGCAGTTGTTTAGGGCCCTGGTAAGACCACATCTGGAGTATTGTGCACAGTTTTGGTCTCCTAATTTGAGGAAGGACGTCCTTGTAATTGAGGCAGTGCAGCGTAGGTTCACGAGATTGATCCCTGGGATGGCGGGACTGTCATATGAGGAAAGATTGAAAAGACTGGGCTTGTATTCACTGGAGAGGGGATGAGAGGGGATCTTATAGAAACATATAAAATTCTAAAAGGACTGGACGAGCTAGTTGGGGGAAAAATGTTCCCAATGTTGGGGGAGTCCAGAACCAGGGGCCACACACAGTCTTAGAATAAAGGGGAGGCCATTTAAAACTGAGGTGAGAAGGAACTTTTTCACCCAGAGAGTTGTGAATTTGTGGAATTCTCTGCCACAGAGGGCAGTGGAGGCCAAATCACTGGATGGATTTAAGAGAGAGTTAGATAGAGCTCTAGGGGCTAGTGGAACCAAGGGATATGGGGAGAAGGCAGGCACGGGTTACTGATTGTGGACGATCAGCCATGATCACAATGAATGGCGGTGCTGGCTCGAAGGGCCGAATGGCCTCCTCCTGCACCTATTTTTGTTGAACAGAATAGATACATTCTGTTGGTAGACTACAAAATGCTGGAGTATCTCAGAGGGTCAGGCGGCATCTCAGGAGAGAAGGAATGGGTGATTTTTCGGGTCGAGACCCTTCTTCAGACACGTGTGATTCTTCAGACGGACGCATCAGTCTGCAGATGTCCTCACCTTCCACCCCATCAGCCGTCGTATACAACAAATTATCCTCCAACATTTCCGTCACCTCCAACTGGACCCCACCACTGGCCACATCTTCCCATCCCCTCCCCTCTCTGCGTTCCGCAGAGACCATTCCCTCCGTAACTCCCTGGTCCACTCGTCCCTTCCCACCCAAACCACCCCAACCCCGGGCACTTTCCCCTGCAACCGCAGGAGATGCAACACCCCCCCCCTCGACTCCATCCAAGGACCCAAACAGTCTTTCCAGGTGAGGCAGAGGTTCACCTGCACCTCCTCCAACCTCATCTATTGCACCCGCTGTTCCAGATGTCAACTTCTCTACGTCGGCGAAACCAAGCGCAGGCTCGGCGATCGTTTCGCTCAACACCTTCGCTCAATCCGCCTTAACCAACCTGATCTCCCGGTGGCTGAGCACTTCAACTCCCCCTCCCACTCCCAGTCTGACCTTTCTGTCCTGGGCCTCCTCCATTGTCAGAGTGAGGCCCACCGCAAATTGGAGGAACAGCACCTCATATTTCGCTTGGGCAGCGCACACCCCAACGGTACGAACATTGACTTCTCCAACTTCAGATAGTTCCTCTGTCCCTCTCTTTCCCCTCCCCCTTCCCAGTTCTAACACCAGTCTTCCTGTCTCCGACTACAAACTATCTTTGTCCCGCCCCCTCCCCTGACATCAGTCTGAAGAAGGGTCTCGACCCGAAACGTCACCCATTCCTTCCCTCCTGAGATGCTGCCTGACCCGCTGAGTTACTCCAGCATTTTGTGTCTACCTTCGATTTAAACCAGCATCTGCAGTTTATTTCCTAAAGATACATTTTGTTTCTATTTACAGAAAAGCTAGACTAGGGTTAAATTTACATTTTTGCACTTTGGCTGAATCCTATGTTTGTAAAAATAATTCAGAGAGATAAAATCAGTTGTTTATCTCAGTTTGATATTTCAGCTTTTTTACGTTTTTAAGAATTGTAGGCAGAGGCAATTTCTCAACATGATTCCTGTGGCCAGCATCTAATTTGGCGCAACAGTAGAGTTGCTGCCTTAGCGCCAGAGACATGGGTTTGATCCCGACCGCGGGTGCTGTCTGTACGGAGTTTGCACGCTCTCCCCGTGACCTGCGTGGGTTTTCTCCAGGTGCTCCGGTTTCCTCCCACACTCCAAAAACATACAGGTCTGTAGGTTAATTGGCTTTGGTGGAATTGTAAATTGGATAGAGTAAAGGAGCAAAGAGGTCCTTCTGCAGTTGTACAGGGCCCTAGTGAGACCGCACCTGGAGTACTGTGTGCAGTTTTGGTCTCCAAAACTTGAGGAAGGATATTCTTGCTATTGAGGGCGTGCAGCGTAGGTTTACTAGGTTAATTCCCGGAATGGCGGGACTGTCATATGTTGAAAGACTGGAGCGACTAGGCTTGGAATTTAGAAGGATGAGAGGAGATCTTATCGAAACGTATAAGATTATTAAGGGGTTGGACACGTTAGAGGCAGGAAACATGTTCCCAATGTTGGGGGAGTCCAGAACAAGGGGCCACACAGTTTAAGAATAAGGGGTAGGCCTTTTAGAACTGAGATGAGGAAAAGCTTTTTCAGTCAGAGAGTTGTGAACCTGTGGAATTCTCTGCCTCAGAAGGCAGTGGAGGCCAATTAATCTGAATGCATTCAAGAGAGAGCTGGATAGAGCTCTTAAGGATAGCGGAGTCAGGGGGTATGGGGAGAGGGCAGGAACGGGGTACTGATTGAGAATGATCAGCCATGATCACATTGAATGGCGGTGCTGGCTCGAAGGGCTGAATGGCCTCCTCCTGCACCTATTGTCTATTGAGCCACCTTCGCTCCAGAGGTGCCGCCCGTCCTGCTGAGTTACTCCAGCGTTTTGTGTCTGTGTTCGGTGCAGCATCTGCTGTTAGCTTAGTTTAGTTTCGAGATACAGCGTCGAAACAGGTCAATTTCGGCCCACCGGGTCCGCGCCGACCAGCGATCCCCGCACGCTAACACTATCCTACACCCACTAGGGACAATTTTTACATTTACCAAGCCAATTAATCTACAAACCTGCACGCCTTTGGGGCGTGGGAGGAAACCGAAGATCTCGGAGAAAACCCACGCGGGTCACGGGGAGAACGTACAAACTCCGTACAGACGGCGCCCGTAGTCGGGATCGAACCCGGTGCTGCATTCGCTGTGAGGCAGCAACTCTACCGCTGCGCCCAGTTCCTTCCTAGTCAGTCTGAAGAAGAGTCTCGACCCGAAACATCGCCCGTTCCTTCTCTCCAGAGACGCTGCCTGGCCCGCTGAGTTACTCCAGCATTTTTCTTTTGTGTCGACGTTAAGGTTAAAAGTCTGGAATCTATTCCGTGGCCACCTTCGATGTTTCTCCGAATTGAGGAATTCCAAGGATTCGTGACCTTCAGAGGATGTTCGTTCTCGTCGTCAGTGGATAACCTCGTTGCTGGCTCGTTCTGGAGCCGCCCACGATGGGAGTAATCCTCTCGGTGTCATGACCGCTTCTTGGTGCCAGAGAGGCTGGCCTTCCAAAAGCTGAGAGACCGCACACTGCGAAGGGAATGCAGGCTAGTTTCGTTTAGTTCGGAGATACAGCGCGGAAACAGGCCCTTCGGCCCACCGGGTCCGCGCCGACCAGCGATCCCCGCACACACTAACACCATCCTACGCCCACTAGGGACAATTTTTACATTTGTACCGAGCCAATTAACCTACAAACCTGGGTATTTATTCACAAAATGCTGGAGTAACTCAGCGGGTCAGGCAGCATCTCAGGAGAGAAGGAATGGGTGACGTTTCGGGTCGAGACCCCTCTTCAGACTGATGAAGTTAACCTACAAACCTGCACGTCTTTGGAGTGCGGGAGGAAACCGAAGATCTCGGAGAGACAAAACCCACGCAGGTCACGGGGAGAACGTGCAAACTCCGCACAGGCAGCGCCCGTGGTCGGGATCGAAAATAAAATAAAATAAGCAATAAAAATATGATTGTATGTGTTATTGCATATTTTTATTGCTTATTTTTTATTGGTCTTATTGTTGAACTGCGGGTAATTTTTCATTTCACTGCACATTTATGTGTATGCGACAAATATATTGACTATTGACCCGTGTCTCCGGCGCTGCATTCGCTGTAAGGCGGCAACTCTACCGCTGCGCCACCGTGACCGCCCTTTTTGTTCCCTTTTATAAGGTTTCTCAGCCCATGACGCCAGGAGACATGGGAACAGAACTCGGCCATTCGGCCCATCAAGTGACTTGGATAGATTAGGCGAGTGGGCAAATGCATGGCAGATGCAATATAATGTGGATAAATGTGAGGTTATCCACTTTGGCGGCAAGAACAGGAAAGCAGAGTATTATCTGAATGGTGAACGATTAGGAGAAGGGGAGATACAACGTGACCTGGGTGTCATGGTGCACCAGTCATTGAAAGTAAGCGTGCAGGTGCAGCAGGCAGTGAAGAAAGCGAATGGTATGTTGGCATTCATAGCAAGAGGATTTGAGTTTAGGAGCAGGGAGGTTCTGCTGCAGTTGTACAGGGCCTTGGTGAGACCGCACCTGGAGTATTGTGTGCAGTTTTGGGCTCCTAATCTGAGGAAAGACGTTCTTGCCTTAGAGGGAGTACAGAGAAGGTTCACCAGATTGATCCCTGGGATGGCAGGACTTTCATATGAAGAAAGACTGGATAGACTGGGCTTGTACTCGCTGGAATTTAGAAGACTGAGGGGGGATCTTATAGAAACATATAAAATTCTTAAGGGGTTGGAGAGGCTAGATGCGGGAAGATTGTTCCCGATGTTGGGGAAGTCCAGAACCAGGGGTCACAGTTTAAGGATAAGGGGGAAGTCTTTTAGGACCGAGATGAGAAAACATTTCTTCACACAGAGAGTGGTGAGTCTGTGGAATTCTCTGCCACAGAAGGTAGTTGAGGCCAGTTCATTGGCTATATTTAAGAGGGAGTTAGATGTGGCCCTTTTTGCTAAAGGGATCAGGTGGTATGAAGAGAAGGCAGGTACAGGTTACTGAGCTAGATGATCAGCCATGATCATATTGAATGGCGGTGCGTACAGGCTCGAAGGGCCGAATGGCCTACTCCTGCACCTATTTTCTATGTTTCTATGTTCCGCCATTCAATCATGGCTGATCTATTTTCCCCTCTCAACACATGATCCTCCCACATTTCCGTCACCTACAACGGGACCCCCACCACTGGCCACATCTTCCAATCCCCTCCCCTTTCTGCGTTCCGCAGAGACCGTTCCCTCCGTAACTCCCTGGTCCACTCGTCCCTTCCCACCCAAACCGCCCCCTCCCCGGGCACTTTCCCCTGCAACCGCACGAGATGCAACACCTGTCCCTTTACCTCCCCCCTCGACTCCATCCAAGGCCCCAAGCAGTCTTTCCAGGTGAGGCAGAGGTTCACCTGCACCTCCTCCAACCTCATCTACTGTATCCTCTGTTCCAGATGTGGACTCTTGTACATCGGCGATACCAAGTGCAGGCTAAGGTTAGGGTTAGGCTCGGCGATCGTTTCGCTGAACACCTCCGCTCAGAGCAGTGCTGAACTACTATCTACCTCTTTGGAGACCCTCGGACTATCCTTGATCGGACTTTGCTGGCTTTACCTTGCACTGAACGTTATTCCCTTATCATGTGTCTGCCTGTACACTGTAAACGACTGGATTGTAATCACGTATTGTCTTTCCGCTGGCTGGTTGGCGCGACACAAAAGCCTTTCACTGCACACGTGGCAATAAACTGAACTGAACTCGGTGGGCCGAAGGGCCTGTTTCCGCGCTGTATCTCGAAACTAAACTGAAGGAGGGTCTCGACCCGAAACGTCGCCCATTCCTTCTCTCCTGAGATGCTGCCTGACCCGCTGAGTTACTCCAGCATTTTGTGAATAAGCAAAACTAGCAGTCGGTGTGTTTCTCGGCCATGGTTCCCACCTGCAGGGAACTGGAAATACCACTTTGCTCTGTGTTGGTATCTGTTTGGGCTCTCTCAGATCTGTGAATATGTCAAACAGTGATACGATCTACAACAGTTTCTGTCAGACGGCGGTGAATCTGTGGAATTCTTTGCCACAGAAGGCCGTGGAGGCCAAGTCAGTGGTTATTTTTAAGGCTGAGGCAGATAGATTAGACAATAGACAATAGACAATAGGTGCAGGAGGAGGCCATTCGGCCCCTCGAGCCAGCACCGCCATTCAATGTGATCATGGCTGATCATTCTCAATCAGTACCCCGTTCCTGCCTTCTCCCCATACCCCCTGACTCCGCTATCCTTAAGAGCTCTATCTAGCTCTCTCTTGAATGCATTCAGAGAATTGGCCTCCACTGCCTTCTGAGGCAGAGAATTCCACAGATTCACAAACTCTCTGACTGAATACATCAGTCTCCTCATCTCCGTTCTAAATGGCCTACCCCTTATTCTTAAACGGTGGCCCCTGGTTCTGGACTCCTCCAACATTGGGAACATGTTTCCCTCCTCCAACATGTCCAATCCCTTAATAATCTTATACGTTTCGATAAGATCTCCTCTCATCCATCTAAATTCCAGTGAATACAAGCTTAGTCACTCCAGTATTTCAACATATGACAGTCCCGCCATTCCGGGAATTAACCTGGCAAACCTACGCTGCACGCCCTCAATGGCAAGAATATCCTTTCTCAAATTTGGAGACCAAAACTGCACACAGTACTCCAGGTGCGGTCTCACTAGGGCCCTGTACAACTGCAGAAGGACCTCTTTGCTCCTATACTCAACTCCTCTTGTTATGAAGGCCAACACTCCATTGGCCTTTTGATTAGTAGATTCTTGATTAGTTCGCGTGTCAGGGGTTATGGGGAGAAGGCAGGAGAATGGGGTCAGGAGGGAGAGACAGATCAGCCAGGATTGAATGGCGGAGTAGACTGGATGGGCCGAATGGCCTAATTCTGGTCCTATCCCTTATGACCTTGTGAACAGCTGCCACCAGCCGTGGATACACTAAAGTTACACGCGTTCCTTTGAATAGGAGCGTTCTAATTAACCCCCAAAAAACATATATACGTACTGTGTATAAAGGAACTGCAGATGCTGGTTTATACCGAAGATAGACACAAAATGGTGGAGTAACTCAACGGGTCAGGCAGCATCTCTGGAGAGAAGGAATGGGTGACGTTTCGGGTCGAGACCCTTCTTCAGACCGACCCGAAACGTCACCCATTCCTTCTCTCTCGAGATGCTGCCTGACCTGCTGAGTTACTTTGGCAATTTGTCGATTTAAACCAGCATCTGCAGTTTCTTTTCCCCCCTACAATGTTTTGGTCTCCTAATCTGAGGACAGACATTCTTGCCATAGAGGGAGTACAGAGAAGGTTCACCAGATTGATTCCTGGGATGGCAGGACTTTCATATGAAGAAAGACTGGATAGACTCGGCTTGTACTCGCTGGAATTTAGAAGATTGAGGGGGGATCTTATAGAAACGTACAAAATTCTTAAGGGGTTGGACAGGCAGGATGCGGGAAGATTGTTCCCGATGTTGGGGAAGTCCAGAACAAGGGGGTCACAGTTTAAGGATAAGGGGGAAGTCTTTGAGGACCGAGATGAGAACGTTTTTTTTCACACAGAGAGTGGTGAATCTGTGGAATTCTCTGCCACGGAAGGTAGTTGAGGCCAGTTCATTGGCTATATTTAAGAGGGAGTTAGATGTGGCCCTTGTGGCTAAAGGGATCAGGGGGTATGGAGAGAAGGCAGGTACGGGATACTGAGTTGGATGATCAGCCATGATCATATTGAATGGCGGTGCGTACAGGCTCGAAGGGCCGAATGGCCTACTCCTGCACCTATTTTCTATGTTTCTATCACAATGAATGGCGGTGCAGGCTCGAAGGGCCGAATGGCCTACTCCTGCACCTACTTTCTATGTTTCTCAGTGAGCCCTGGTGTGGAAGGCAGACCGGCAAAATCATTGTAAGACAAGTTAGTTCTGTTGACTCAACAGCGCCACCTATTGAGATGGCTGAATGGCTGAGACATTGAACACGAGGGCAGGGAGGTTGTCCTCGAACGTTACCAAGTCTCAGCTGGAATGCTGGATATTCAGTGCAGTAGGAATGAGAGGGGATTACAGAGGAGAGTTATGAGGATAGACACAAAATGCCGGAGTAACAGGCTGCACTTCTGGTGAAAAGGAACGGGTGATAACGGGTTAGAACTGAGATGAGGAAAAAAATAATTCAGTCAGAGAGTTGTGAATCTGTGGAATTCTCTGCCTCAGAAGGCAGTGGAGGCCAATTCTCTGAATGCATTCAAGAGAGAGCTGGATAGAGCTCTTAAGGATAGCGGAGTCAGGGGGTATGGGGAGAAGGCAGGTACGGGGTACTGATTGAGAATGATCAGCCATGATCACATTGAATGTCAAGTCAAGTCAAGTCAAATTTATTTGTCACATACACATACACGATGTGCAGTGAAATGAAAGTGGCAATGCCTGCGGGTTGTGCAAAAAATGGCGGTGCGTACAGGCTCGAAGGGCCGAATGGCCTCCTCCTGCACCTGTTGTCTATTGTCTATTGTCTATTCTATCTGGCTCGAAGGGCCGAATGGCCTCCTCCTGCACCTATTGTCTATTGTTGCTTTTCCTCGGTACGACTGTGCTTTTGTTGTTGTTCTTCTTCTTCCAGACGAGCGGGAGGCAGTGCAGAAGAAGACCTTCACAAAATGGGTGAACTCGCACTTGGCCAGAGTAACCTGTCGGATCACGGACCTCTACACCGACCTGCGGGACGGCCGCATGCTGATCCGGCTGCTCGAGGTGCTGTCGGGCGAACAGCTGGTCAGTACAGAACCCCGCAGAGTCACACGGAGAGAGATGCCGTGCGAAAACACGCCCTTCGGCCCAACCCCCCCCCGCGCGCCGGCCAACAATGTCCCAGCTCCCCGTTCGCCCCACCTGCCTGGCCCGTACCCCTCCAAAAAACATAGGAAATAGGTGCGGGAGTAGGCCATTCGGCCCCTCGAGCCAGCGCCGCCACTCGAAGATCATCCAAAATCATGGCTGATCACCCAAAATCGGTACCCCGTTCCTGCTTTCTCCCCGTCTCACTTGATTCCGTTAGCCCCAAGAGCCACGTCTACTCCTTTAGAAGGATGAGAGGGGATCTTATCGAAACATATAAGATTATTAAGGGATTTATTCACAAAATGCTGGAGTAACTCAGCAGGTCAGGCAGCATCTCGGGAGAGAAGGAATGGGTGACGTTTCGGGTCGAGACCCTTCTTCAGATTATTAAGGGGTTGGACACATTAGAGGCAGGAAACATGTTCCCAATGTTGGGGGAGTCCAGAACCAGAGGCAACACACAGTTTAAGAATAAGGGGTAGGCCATTTAAGACGGAGATGAGGAAAAACCTTTTTCAGTCAGAGAGTTGTGAATCTGTGGAATTTTCTGCCTCAGAGGGCAGTGGAGGCCGATTCTCTGAATGCATTCAAGAGAGAGCTGGATAGAGCTCTTAAGGATAGCGGAGTCAGGGGGTATGGGGAGAAAGCAGGAACGGGGTACTGATTGAGAATGATCAGCCATGATCACATTGAATGGCGGTGCTGGCTCGAAGGGATGAATGGCCTCCTCCTGCACCTATTGTCTATTGTCTATTGTGACTCTCTCGTGAAAACATCCGGTGAATCGGCCTCCGCTGCCTTCTGTGGCAGAGAAGTCCACAGATTCACAACTCTCTGGGTGACAAGGCGTTCTATCCTTGTACCTGTCCCCGACTATTTTCTTAAACAATGCTATCGCAAAATGCCGGAGTAACTCAGCGGGTTAGGCAGCGTCTCTGGAGAGAAGGAATGGGTGGCGTTTCGGGTCGAGACCCTTCAGACCCCTCCATCTTCTTAAAGAGCCTCAACTACCTCCTCCGGCAGCTCGTTCCATACACCCACCACCCACTGTGTGAAGAAAGTTACCCCTCGGATTCCTGTTAAGTCTTTTCTTTTTTCTTTTTTTTAAATTTTATTTTTGAAAAGCATATGTACAGATAGAAATAAAAGACAAATTTGTTACAAAGTTCTTACATAGCTTCAATTTTTAAATTTTTAAAGAGAGAAAAAAGAAAAAATAAAGAAGAAAGAAAAAATAAACTATAAACTATTGGGAAGAGTGGGAAAAAAAAAAAGGCATAACTGTAAAAATTAAAGGGGGTAGATCCGGGAGACAATAACCATAGTTGTACATCCAACCCCTAAACTCAAGTTTCAACTTTTAATTTAAAATTTTTATTTTAGTCCTGTGTCAAACCCATTTACTTTTCTAAAAATTCAATAAATGGAGACCATATTTTAAAAAATAAATCAGGTTTGTCAATTAAGGCAAATCTTATTTTTTCCAAATGCAGGGTCTCTGTCATTTCCGCAGTCCACATTTTAATTGTGGGGGTTATTGGCTTTTTCCAAAATTTAAGTATTAATTTTTTCGCAGTTATTAAACTGTAATCAAGAAAATGTACCTGACTTGTTGTAAAGTTTGTAGTATGTTCTGATAATCCTAATATAATTCATTTTGGATCCATATCCAATTGGTTATCGATAACTTTAGAAACTATTTTAAAAATCTCCAACCAGAAATTTTGCATTTTTATGCAAGTTACGAAAATATGAGTTAAATTAGCTTCTTGAAATTGACATTTATCACAAATAGGAGAGATACTAGGAAAAATCCTATTTAATTTCGTCTTCGAATAATGTAATCTATGTATTATTTTAAATTGTATTAAGGAATGTCTAGTATTTAATGAACATTGGTGTATATGTTGTAAACTTTCATCCCATATATCTTGAGTCCTGTTAAGTCTTTTCCCCTTCACCTTGAACCCGTGTCCTCTTGTCCTCGATTCCCTACTCTGGGGAAGAGACTCTGTGCGTCCACCCGATCTATTCCTCTCGTGATTTTGTACACCTCTGTAAGATCTCCCCTCATCCTCCTGCGCTCCATGGAATAGAGTCCCAGCCCGCTCAACATCTCCCTGTAGCTCACACCCTCTAGTCCTGGCAACACCCTCGTAAATCTTCTCTGAACCCTTTCAACCTCTCGGCTCCCTGGCCTCTGGCTCACGGTTTAAGAATAAGGGGTTAGGCCGTTTAGGACTGAGATGAGGAAAAACTCAAAGCCGCCCAGAGAGTTGAGAATCTGTGGATTTCTCTGCCACAGAATGCAGCGGAGGCCGATTCACCGGATGTTTTCACGAGAGAGTTACGTTGATGTAGCTCTTGGGGCTAACGGAATCAAGTGAGACGGGGAGAAAGCAGGAACGGGGTACTGATTTTGGGTGATCAGCCATGATTTTGGATGATCATCGAGTGGCCGTGCTGGCTCGAGGGGCCGAATGGCCTACTCCCGCACCTGTTTTCTATGTTTCAGTAAGGTCATAAGTGATAGGCGTGGAATTAGGCCGTTCGGCCCCATCATGTCTACTCTGGTCATTCAATCGTGGCCGATCTATCTCTCCCTCCTGACCCCATTCTCCGGCCTTCTCCCCGTAACCTCTGACACCCGCACTAATCAAGAATCTTATGGGGTTGGAATAATATAATTAAGGGCGGCACGGTGGCGCAGCGGTAGAGCTACTGCAATCGATCAGGTTCGATCCTGACAATGGGCCCTTATCTGCTCGGAGTTTGTACGTTCTCCCCGTGACCCGCGTGGGTTTTCTCCGAGATCATCGGTTTTCTCCCACTCTCCAAAGACGTGCAGGTCTTCAAAGTTCAAAGAAGGGTCCTGACTGGAAACGAGCCCTGGACAATAGACAATAGACAATAGAAAATAGGTGCAGGAGAAGGCCATTCGGCCCTTCGAGCCTGTACGCACCGCCATTCAATGTGATCATGGCTGATCATTCTCAATCAGTACCCCGTTCCTGCCTTCTCCCCATACCCCCTGACTCCGCTATCCTTAAGAGCTCTAACTAGCTCTCTCTTGAATGCATTCAGAGAATTGGCCTCCACTGCCCTCTGAGGCAGAGAATTCCACAGATTCACAACTCTCTGACTAAAAACGTTTTTCCTCATCTCAGTTCTAAATGGCCTACCCCTTATTCTTAAACTGTGGCCCCTGGTTCTGGACTCCCCCAACATTGGGAACATGTTTCCTGCCTCTAACGTGTCCCACCCCTTAATAATTTTATACGTTTCGATAAGATCCCCTCTCATCCTTCTAAATTCCAGTGCATACAAGCCTAGCCACTCCAGTCTATTGTCTGTTGTCTATTGTCTGTTGTCTGTTGTCTATTGTCTGTTGTCTATTGTCTGTTGTCTATTGTCTGTTGTCTGTTGTCTATTGTCTGTTGTCTGTTGTCTGTTGTCTATTGTCTGTTGTCTATTGTCTGTTGTCTGTTGTCTGTTGTCTATTGTCTGTTGTCTATTGTCTATTGTCTGTTTATTGTCTGTTGTCTGTTGTCTGTTGTCTGTTGTCTGTTGTCTGTTGTCTATTGTCTGTTGTCTATTGTCTGTTGTCTGTTGTCTATTGTCTGTTGTCTGTTGTCTGTTGTCTGTTGTCTGTTGTCTATTGTCTGTTGTCTGTTGTCTGTTGTCTGTTGTCTATTGTCTGTTGTCTATTGTCTATTGTCTGTTGTCTGTTGTCTGTTGTCTGTTGTCTATTGTCTGTTGTCTGTAACTGCAGTTCCTTCCTGCGCGCGCCTATAGTAAATATTAACTCCAAGACCTTTGTCTCTGATTCCAGCCCAAGCCCACCAAAGGCCGGATGCGGATTCACTGCTTGGAGAACGTGGACAAGGCCTTGCAGTTCTTGAAGGAGCAGAAGGTGCATCTAGAGAACATGGGATCCCACGACATTGTGGACGGCAACCATCGCCTCACCCTCGGCCTGATCTGGACCATCATCCTCCGATTCCAGGTACCGCCAGATCTCCCGGTTGCCAAACACTTTAAATCCCCCCCGATCCCATTCCCACGCTGACCTTTCTGTCCGAGGCCTCCTCCATTGTCAGAGTGAGGCCCAGCTAGGTTTGCCAACTGTCCCATATTAGCCGGGGCATCCCGTATTTTGGGCTAAATGGTTTGTCCCTTAGAGGACCGCCCTTGTCATGTGTTAGGTCCGGACGGTGCTGTAGGCCCGGGGGGCGATGTAGGCCCGGACACTGTAGGCCCGGGGGGGCGATGTAGGCCCGGACACTGTAGGCCCGGACACTGCATGCCTGGACACTGTAGGCCCGGACACTGCAGGCCCGGACACTGTAGGCCCGGACACTGCAGGCCCGGGGGGCGATGTAGGCCCGGGCACTGTAGGCCCGGTCACTGCAGGCCCGGGGGGGCGATGTAGGCCCGGGCACTGTAGGCCCGGACACTGCAGGCCCGGACACTGCAGGCCCGGACACTGCAGGCCCGGACACTGCAGGCCCGGACACTGCAGGCCCGGACACTGCAGGCCCGGACACTGTAGGCCCGGTCACTGTAGGCCCGGACACTGTAGGCCCAGTCACTGTAGGCCTGGACACTGTAGCCCGGGGACCGCTGTAGTCCCGGACAGTGTAGGCCCGGGCGCCGCCTAACGGAGGTTGCGTAGCAATCCGCCTCCCGGCCCGGGCGGCCGCAATTGGTGGAGAGGGAGCACGTGGCCGCTGGCTGGATGTGGGGTGGTGACGTCACCCTTAGATTCCTATTAAAGTGTCTCCCATTCACCCTGAACCTTTGTCCTCTGGCCCTCGATTCCCCTACTCTGGGCAAGAGACTCTGTACATCTACCCGATCTATTCCTCTCATAATTTTGTACACCTCTATAAGATCACCCCTCATCCTCCTGCGCTCCAAGGAATAGAGACCCAGCCTGCTCAACCTCTCCCTGTAGCTCACACCCTCTAGTCCTGGCAACATCCACGTCAAATGTTCCCCTCATTTTCTGTTTTTACTTCAGAATTATAGCAATTTAAGTTGACTTCCAGTAGTTTACATCTGCCTCAATCTGTAGGACGTAAATGCTTCCTTTTGTCATAAGGCCATATGGAATAAGAGCAGAATTAGGCCATTCGGTCCATCGAGTCCACTCCGCCATTTAATCATGGCTGACCTATCTCTCCCTCCTAACCCCATTCTCCTGCCTTCTCCCCACAACCCCTGACACCCGCACTAATCAAGAATCTATCTACCTCTGCCTTAAAAATATCCACTGACTTGGCCTCCGCGGCCTTCTGTGGCAAAGAATTCCACAGATTCACCGCCCTCTGACTAAAGAAATTCCTCCTCATTTCCTTTCCTGAAAGAATGTCCTTTAATTCTGTTATTTATTCACAAAATGCTGGAGTAACTCAGCAGGTCAGGCAGCATCTCAGGAGAGAAGGAATGGGTGATGTTTCGGGTCGAGACCCTTCTTCAGACTGATGTCAGGGGGGGCGGGACAAAGGAAGGATATAGGTGGAGACAGGAAGATAGAGGGAGATCTGGGAAGGAGGAGGGGAAGAGAGGGACAGAGGAACTATCTAAAGTTGGAGAAGTCGATGTTCATACCGCTGGGCTGCAAGCTGCCCAGGCGAAATATGAGGTGCTGTTCCTCCAATTTCCAGTGGGCCTCACTATGGCACTGGAGGAGGCCCATGACAGAAAGGTCAGACTGGGAGTGGGAGGGGGAGTTGAAGTGCTGAGCCACCGGGAGATCAGTTTGGTCAATCCTTTAATTCTGGGTAGACACAAAATGCTGGAGTAACTCAGCAGGTCAGGCAGCATCTCAGGAGAGAAGGAATGGGTGACGTTTCGGGTCGAGACCCTTCTTCAGACTGATTCTGGGGCTTTGATCCTTTAATTCTGAGGCTGTGCCCTCTGGTCCTAGACTCTCCCACTAGTGGAAACATCCTCTCCACACCCACTCTGTCCAAGCCTTTCACTAACCTTTTCAGCCAGAGAGTTGTGAATCTCTGGAACTCTCTGCCTCAGAAGGCAGTGGAGGCCAATTCTCTGAATGCATTCAAGAGAGAGCTAGGTAGAGCTCTTAAGGATAGCGGAGTCAGGGGGTATGGGGAGAAGGCAGGAACGGGGTACTGATTGAGAATGATCAGCCATGATCACATTGAATGGCGGTGCTGGCTCGAAGGGCCGAATTGTCCACTGCTACTCCACCGAATAGCGGCACGGTGGCGCAGTGGTAGAGTTGCCGCCCTACAGCGAATGCAGCGCCGGAGACTCAGGTTCGATCCTGACTACGGGCGCCGTCTGTACGGAGTTTGTACGTTCTCCCCGTGACCTGCGTGGGTTTTCTCCGAGATCTTCGCTTTCCTCCCACACTCCAAAGACGTGCAGGTTTGTAGGTTAATTGACTGGGTAATATGTAAAAATTGTCCCTAGTGGGTGTAGGATAGTGTTAGTGTGCGGGAATCGCTGGGCGGCGCGGACCCGGTGGGCCGAAAGGGCCTGTTTCCACGCTGCATCTCTAAATCTAAATCCTGCGTCTATTGTCTATTGTCTACTGTCTTGACTATTCTGGTGTTCTGTTCTTTCACTCGCCTTGTAGACTTGTGTTGAGCTCACTCGTGTTTGTTATGCTCGTGCAGATCCAGGATATCAGTGTGGAAACGGAGGACAACAAAGAAAAGAAATCTGCCAAGGACGCTCTGCTGCTCTGGTGCCAAATGAAAACCGCTGGGTAAGCACAGGGGATTCTGGGGCGCAGCCTCACCGCGCCGGAGCTCCCGGGTGCGGCCCCGACCACGGGCGCTTGCCCGTACGGAGTTTGCACGTTCTCCCCGTGACCTGCGCGGGTTTTCTCCGAGATCTTCGGGTGTCCTCCCGCACTCCAAAGACGTGCGGGTTTGTGGGTCGATTGGCCCGGTAAATGGTACAAAATTGTCCCCTAGTGCGCGCAGGATAGTGTTAGCGTGCGGGGATCGCTGGGCGGCGCGGACCCGGTGGGCCGAAGGGCCCTGTTTCCGCGCTGTATCTCTAAAACGAAAACTAAAAGCTCGGCCCACCGAGTCCGCGCCGACCAGCAATCCCCCACACGTGAGCAAGTTCCTACTCTAGGGACGATTTACACATGTACAATTAGCCTACACGCCTGCACGTCTTTGGAGCGTGGGAGGAAACCGAAGGTCTCGGAGAAAACCCACGCAGGTCACGGGGAGAACGTACAAACTCCGTACAGACGGCGCCCGTAGTCGGGGTTGAACGCGCGTCTCCGGCGCTGCATTCGCTGGAAGGCGGCAACTCTACCGCCGTGCCGCTCTTCTCTTACTGTTTGTTCTCAGTTGGCGCTTGTGTGCCTTGGTTCCGGAACAACTCAGCTGCTCTCTCCGGAGCTTGCGACCGTTTGCCGAGGGGTCGACTTTGCGGAGAGCTCCAACCGCGGGAACCGCGGGGGCTTCCCACTCCTCTCTCCCTCCCTCCTCCCCTCCCACCTCCCTCCCTCCCTCCCCTCCCCTCCCCCCCTTCCCCTCCCCCTCCCACTCCATCCTCCCCCTCCCTTCCCCCTCCCACTCCTCCCCCCTCCCTTCCCCCTTCCTCCTCCCCTCCCCCTGCACTCCCCTCCACACCCCTCCCCCCTTTCCCTCCCCCCACTCCACCCCACTCAACCCCTCCCACTCCTCCCCTCGCCTCCCCTCCCACTCTTCTCTCCCCCTCCCACTCCTCCCTCCCATCTCCCCTCCCCAACCCCTCTCCTCCCCTCCCCTCCTCCCCCCCTTCCCTCCCCCCACTCCACCCCCCCTTATCCTCCTCCCCTCGCCTCCCCTCCCACTCCTCTCTCCCCCTCCCACTCCTCCCTCCCTCCTCCCCTCCCTTCCCCCTCCCCTACCTCCCTCCCTCCTCCCCTACCTCCCTCCCTCCTCCCCTCCCCCCTGCACTCCCCTCCACACCCCTCCCCCCTTTCCCTCCCCCCTCCACCCCACTCAACCCCTCCCACTCCTCCCTCCCTCCTCCTCATCCCCCCTCCACACCCCTCCCCCTCCCCTTCCCCTCCCCTCCCCTTCACCTCCCCCCCCTTCCATCCCCCCATATCCTCCCTCCCTCCCCCCACTCTCCCTAGGAGATACATTCAAACTTTAAAATGTGAATAACTTTAAAAATATAATGCCGATTTCAATGAAACTTCTTCCATTAGCACCAAAGGGACGACGGTGAGTAAGGTGGGGCTAAAATTGTCGCGCTATCGTGTACCGTTTTGGCTGTAGTTCAGGAACAAACAAACAAACAAACAAACAAACGAGAGTTTTAGCATATAGATGGCTGTATGGTGACTCAAACTTCACCGTGCCTTAATTGGTACGTGTGAGGATCAATTGTTCTTGAAACCTTGAAATCTTGGTTTGCAGGTACCCGAATGTTAATGTTCACAACTTCACCACAAGCTGGAGGGATGGACTGGCCTTCAATGCGATTGTCCACAAACACAGGTACGTCTTGTCAGCACTTTGGTGCACCCTTCATCGCGCGCTCTCAAAAACGTGACAAAACAGGGACGCAATGCTGAGGGCGTGTCGCACTTAGGCGATTTTTTCAGACGACTGCCGGCGACCGTCAAAGTCGTAGCGGATCGCCGAGATTTTCTTTCACCCTACGACAATGACCACGACAATGACCACGGCAATGACCACGACAATGACCACGACAATGACCACCACAATGACCACGACAATGACCACCACAATGACCACCACAATGACCACGACAATGACCACGACAATGACCACGACAATGACCACGACAATGACCACCACAATGACCACGACAATGACCACGACAATGACCACGACAATGACTACCACAATGACCACGACAATGACCACCACAATGACCACGACAATGACCACGACAATGACCACGACAATGACCACGACAACGACCACGACAACGACCACGACAATGACCACGACTATGACCACGACAATGACCACGACAATGACCACGACAATGACCACGACAATGACCACGACAATGACCACGACAATGACCACGACAATGACCACGACAACGCCGAGCCAGGTCGAGACACAAGTTACTTTTTTTGTGAAACTAGCACCTGGAATTTAGAAGACTGAGGGGGGATCTTATCGAACCGTATAAGATTATTATGGGTTTGGACAAGGATTATTACAAGGATTGTAAGATAGTTTATTGTTTGTCTTGTACTATGGTGGTGGGTTCTGTTTTGGTTTTATTGTATTGTATATATTGTTTTCAAAAAGTCAATAGAATGTTGGCCTTCATAACAAGAGGAGTTGAGTATAGGAGCAAAGAGGTCCTTCTGCAGTTGTACAGGGCCCTAGTGAGACCGCACCTGGAGTACTGTGTGCAGTTTTGGTCTCCAAATTTGTGGAAGGATATTCTTGCTATTGAGGGCGTGCAGCGTAGGTTCACTAGGTTAATTCCCAGAATGGCGGGACTATCATATGTTGAAAGACTGGAGCGACTGGGCTTGTATACACTGGAATTTAGAAGGATGAGAGGGGATCTTATCGAAACGTATAAGATTATTAAGGGGTTGGACACGTCAGAGGCAGGAAACATGTTCCCAATGTTGGGGGAGTCCAGAACCAGGGGCCACACAGTTTAAGAATAAGGGGTAGGCCATTTAGAACGGAGATGAGGAAAAACTTTTCCAGTTGTGAATCTGTGGAATTCTCTGCCTCAGAAGGCAGTGGAGGCCAATTCTTTGAATGCATTCAAGAGAGAGTTAGATAGAGCTCTTAAGGATAGCGGAGTCAGGGGGTATGGGGAGAAGGCAGGAACGGGGTACTGATTGAGAATGATCAGCCATGATCGCATTGAATGGCGGTGCTGGCTCGAAGGGCCGAATGGCCTCCTCCTGCACCTATTGTCTATTGACTGTCAAAGTCGTAGCAGATCGCCGAAATTTTCTTTTCCCCTACGACAATGACCACGACAATGACCACGACAATGACCACGACAATGACCACGACAACGCCGAGTCAGGTCGACACAAGTTACTTCTTTTGTGAAACTAGCACCTGGCTAAGAGATTACACCGTCTTCGGAAACATCGCAAAATCCCCCGCGCTTACCTGACCGTCAAACAGTCGCCTCCAATCTACCCGTCAAATGTCCTGACGGTAAATAAATTGGTTGAACAAAACTATCTTCTGGTGTCTTCAAACGCCTTTTCTTAATTCGATATTACGTGCTTCTAAACGCATCTGCGACAACCTAGCAAACCTGGGGACAGCGCGCGACAGACAGCGCCCGCAATAAGCTGCGATACCTGGCCACAAGCCAGCTGACCGCCGAGAAATTTCTAGCAGGAATTTCTTTCCGCGTCGCTCCGAAAACCGCTACGATTCATTGAAGGCTCCTCGCGATCGTGCCCGCGACACCCCGGCGAATGTTCGGCGGCAGCCTAGTCGCCGGCAGTCGCCTTAAAACCGCCTAAGTGGGACAGGCACTCAAAGCGCTGGTCAGGCCGCATTTGGAGTATTGTGAGCAGTTGTGGGCCCCGTATCTGAGGAAGGACGTGCTGGCTCTGGAGAGGGTCCAGAGGAGGTTCACGAGAACGATCCCAGGAGTGAGTGGGTTAACTAACGTACGATGAGCGTCCGTCGGCACTAGGGGCCTGTGCTCGCTGGAGTTTAGAAGGATGAGGGGGGGTGGGGACCTCATTGAAACGTACAGAATAGTGAGCGGCCTGGATATAGTGGATGTGGAGAGGGATGTTTCCACTAGTGGGAGAGTCTAGGATCAGAGGGCACAGCCTCAGAATTAAAGGACGTTCCTTTAGGATTGAGAGTGATCAGCCATGATCGCATTGAATGGCGGTGCTGGCTCGAAGGGCTGAATGGCCTACTCCTGCACCTATTGTCTATTGAAGGAGATGAGGAGGAATTTCTTGAGTCAGAGGGCGGTGAACCTGTGGAATTCTTTGCCACAGAAGGCTGTGGAGGCCAAGTCAGTGGATATTTTTACTGCAGAGATAGATTTAGGACCTCATTGAAACGTCATTGAAGAACAGCGAAAGGCCTGGATAGAGTGGATGTGGAGAGAGGATGTTTCCTCAGTGGATATTTTTGCGGCAGAGATAGATAGATTCTTGATTAGTGCGGGTGTCAGGGGTTATGGGGAGACTAGGGTTGGGAGGGAGAGATAGATCGGCCATGATTGAATGGCGCGGCAGACTTGATGGGCCGAATGGCCTAATTCTACTATTCCTCATGACCTTACGACTGAGAGTCAGGGAAACGAGAGATATGGACGGTGATTTGGAGAGAGATAGAACAAATGAATGAAAGATTGGCAAAAAAGTAACAACGATAAAGGTAACAGGCCATTGTGAGCTGTGGCCTAGGTGAAAATGAGTTTCAGACAATGGAACTCAACAAGATGACTTTGAAGAAGGTGGAGGGAGGGAAGGAGAGAGGGGGGGATGCAAAGGTTTTACTTGAAGTTACAGAAATCAAATATTCACAACGCGCGGGCGGGATCGTAAGCTGCCCAAGCGAAATATGAGGTGTTGTTCCGTATGTTATTGAAATTGATTTTTCTTCCTTATTCAGGTCCGATCTGATTGATTTCGACAAACTAAAGAAGTCAAACGCCCACTACAACTTGCAGAATGCTTTCAACGTGGCCGAACAGCAACTGGGCCTCACCAAACTGCTTGACCCTGAAGGTACGACGTCACTTGCTTAAGGACAAACGCTAAACTCTTTATAGAGTTTGTTGGTCGCACGTTTAATCTCCTGGAAATGTGGAACAGCAGTAGGGTTGCCATCTGTCCCGTATTAGCCGGGACATCACGTATTTTGCCCTTGTCCCATATTAGGCCCGGGGGGGGCGCTGTAGGCCAGGACGCTGTAGGCCCGGACGCTGTAGACCCAGGCTCTGTAGGCCTGGACACTGTAGGCCAGGAGGCTGTAGGCCTGGACACTGTAGGCCCGGACGCTGTAGGCCCAGGCTCTGTAGGCCTGGACACTGTAGGCCCGGACACTGTAGGCCAGGAGGCTGTAGGCCCAGGCTCTGTAGGCCAGGACGCTGTAGGCCCAGACGCTGTAGGCCCGGACACTGTAGGCTCGGACACTGTAGGTCCAGACACTGTAGGCCCGGACGCTGTAGGCCTGAACACTGTAGGCCCAGACACCGTATCCCCGGACACTAGGCCCGGTCACTGTAGCTCGGACGCTGCAGGCCTGAACACTGTAGGCCCGGACGCTGTAGGCCCGGACGCTGTAGGCCCGGACGCTGTAGGCCCGGACACTGTAGGCCCAGACACCGTATCCCCGGACACTAGGCCCGGTCACTGTAGCCCGGACGCTGTAGGCCTGAACACTGTAGGCCCGGACGCTGTAGGCCCGGACGCTGTAGGCCCGGACGCTGTAGGCACGGACACTGTAGGCCCGGACACCGTATCCCCGGACACTAGGCCCGGTCACTGTAGCCCGGACGCTGTAGGCCCGGACACTGTAGGCCCGGACACTGTAGGCCCGGACGCTGTAGGCCCGGACGCTGTAGGCCCAGACACCGTATCCCCGGACACTAGGCCTGGTCACTGTAGCCCGGACGCTGTAGCCCTGGACACTGTAGGCCCGGACACTGTAGGCCCAGACGCTGTAGGCCCGGACGCTGTAGGCCCGGACACTGTAGGTCCAGACACTGTAGGCCCGGACACTGTAGGCCCAGACACTGTAGGCCCAGACACTGTAGGCCCGGACGCTGTAGGCACGGACACTGTAGACCCGGACGCTATAGGTCCTGATAGTGGAGGCCCGGGCGCCGCCTAATGGAGGTTGCTTAGCAACCAGCCTCCCGGCCCGGGCGGCCACCATTGGTGGAGCGGGGGCACGTGGCCGCTGGGTGATGTCACGTGGGGCGCGGGGCGGTGACGTCACTTTGTCCCTTATTTGGGAGTGAGATAGTTGGCACCCCTAAACAACAGTGCATTAGTTCTCCGAATGGTTCTGGCCCCATAGCTCTGAGATTCCCTCTCTGGGAAGGCACGGAGGCGCAGCGGTAGAGTTGCTGGGTTCGATTCTGACCACGGGACTGACATATGATGTCAGAATGGATCGACTGGGCTTATATTCACTGGAATTTAGAAGGATGAGAGGGGATCTTATTGAAACATATAAAATTATTTAGGGATCTGACAGGCTAGATGCAGGAAAACTGTTCCCGATGTTGGGGGAGTCCAGAACCAGGGGCCACAGTTGAAGAATAAGGGGTCGGCCATTTTGAACGGAGATGAGGAAAAACCTTTTCACCCAGAGAGTTGTGAATCTGTGGAATTCTCTGCCTCAGAAGGCAGCGGAGGCCGATTCATTGGATGTTTTCAAGAGAGAGCTGGACAGAGCTCTTCGGGCTGACGGAATCAGGGGATATGGGGAGAAAGCAGGAACGGGGTACTGATTGTGGACGATCAGACGTGATCATGTTGAATGGCGGTGCTGGCTCGGAGGGCCGAACGGCCTCCTCCTGCACCTGTTCTCTGTGTTTCATGTTGCGGTGAAGTGCAGTATTTGCTGGTCTCATTCTGGCCTCTTCCATCCCTTGTTCCAGACGTCAGCGTGGACCAGCCTGACGAGAAATCTATCATCACTTACGTTGCCACGTACTATCATTACTTCTCCAAGATGAAGGCACTGGCCGTGGAAGGGAAGCGCATTGGAAAGGTGAGGGAATCCATCTTGCCAAAGGCCTTGCAAGATGGCCGAGCCAAGGGTGGTGTGAGAGAGGGGAATTTTCCGGGAACTCTGGGCGTTGTGGAGTGGGGGTGGGGGGATGGAATGCATCGTGGACAAGGGGCGTTAAGAGTCGCTGCCTTACAGCGAATGCAGCGCCGGAGACCCGGGTTCGATCCCGACTACGGGCGCTGTCCGTACGGAGTTTGTACGTTCTCCCCGTGACCTGCGCGGGTTTTCTCCGAGATCTTCGGTTTCCTCCCGCGCTCCAAAGGCGTACAGGTTTGTCGGTCAATCGGCTTGGTATAAAATGTAAAAACTGTCCCTAGTGTGTCAGTGCGCGGGGATCGCTGGTCGGCGCGGACACGGTGGGCCGAAAGGGCCTGTTTCCGCGCTGTATCTCTGAACAAGGATTGTAAGATAGTTGTATAACAGTTTATTGTTGTCTTGTACTATGGTGGTGGGTTCTGTTTTGGTTTTATTGTATTGTATATATTGTTTTCAAAAAGTCAATGGAATGTTGGCCTTCATAACAAGAGGAGTTAGGTATAGGAGCAAAGAGGTCCTTCTGCAGTTGTACAGGGCCCTAGTGAGACCGCACCTGGAGTACTGTGTGCAGTTTTGGTCTCCAAATTTGAGGAAGGATATTCTTGCTATTGAGGGCGTGCAGCGTAGGTTTACTAGGTTAATTCCCGGAATGGCGGGACTGCCATATGTTGAAAGACTGGACCGACTAGGCTTGTATACACTGGAATTTAGAAGGATGAGAGGAGATCTTATCGAAACGTATAAGATTATTAAGGGGTTGGACACGTCAGAGGCAGGAAACATGTTCCCAATGTTGGGGGAGTCCAGAACAAGGGGCCACAGTTTAAGAATAAGGAGTAGGCCATTTAGAACTGAGATGAGGAAAAACATTTTCAGTCAGAGAGTTGTGAATCTGTGGAATTCTCTGCCTCAGAAGGCAGTGGAGGCCAATTCTCTGAATGCATTCAAGAGAGAGCTGGATAGAGCTCTTAAGGATAGCGGAGTCAGGGGGTATGGGGAGAAGGCAGGAACGGGGTACTGATTGAGAATGATCAGCCATGATCACATTGAATGGCGGTGCTGGCTCGAAGGGCCGAATGGCCTCCTCCTGCACCTATTGTCTATTGTCTATTGTTTTAATAGTTGAATAAATATGTTTGATAATAAATTTAAAAAAAAGTTCGCAACATTTTATATGGCAATAGTTAACTCTTAAAAATAATCTTTCCTCTTTGGCTACGCATTTGCCCCGTGTGGCCTCCTCCTGAATCCTCTCGCTGTCTGTGTTACCGTTTCCCCTGGTGCCGATATTCTACTCCGCTAGACGCCGATCGATGATGGCGATCAAAAATGGCGGAGTCATTTGGCGGGACGGGCAGCATCTCTGGAGAGAAGGAACGGGCGACGTTTCGGGTTGAGCCCCTTCACTTTAGGCTCTCTTCCGAAGAGCTGAAACGTCGCCTGTTCCTTCTCTCCACAGATGCTGCCCGTCCCGCCGAGTTACTCCGGCATCTTGTGTCTTTTCTTCGGTGCCAAACCAGCATCTGCAGTTCCTCCCTACACACTGATCAATGAGCTGTTTTGGGAAAGAGGCATCTTAATTGATCCTCTTTCTGCACGCGCTTGCTAACTAACCTCGTTCGAAAACTTGCTTTGGCAAGGGTGGCGGGGTGGCGCAGCGGTAGAGTCGCTGCCTCACGGCGCCAGAGACCCGGGTTCGATCCCGACCACGGGCGCTTGCCTGTACGGAGTTTGTACGTTCTCCCCGTGACCCGCGTGGGTTTTCTCCAAGCTCTTCGGTTTCCTCCCACTCTCCAAAGACGCACAGATTTGTCGGCTAATTGGCTTCGGTAAGACTGTAAATTGTCCCTGGTGTGTGTGTGTGTAGGATAGTGTAAGTCTGCGGGGGTCGCTGGTCGGCGCGAATCTGGAGGGCCGAAGGGCCTGTTTCCGTGCTGTATCACAAACCTAAACTAAACTAAACTCGCTGTCCACCGAGTCCGCCATTTTGCAAGAGGCGCCATTTTGTTACTCCGGCGTTTTGTGTCTTAATTGGCTTCTGTAAATTATCCCTGGAGCGCGTGTACGATCGCGCTAGTAGGGATCGCTGGTCGGCGCCGACTCGGTGGGCCGAAGGGCCTGTTTCCGCGCCGTAAATCTAAAGTAAAGTTTTAGGTTAGTTTGGAGATACAGCGCGGAAACTAGACAATAGACAATAGGTGCAGGAGGAGGCCATTCGGCCCTTCGATCCAGCACCACCATTCACTGTGATCAGGGCTGATTATTCTCAATCAGTACCCCGTTCCTGCCTTCTCCCCATACCCCCTGACTCCGCTATCCTTAGGAGCTCTATCTAGCTCTCTCTTGAAAGCATTCAGAGAATTGGCCTCCACTGCCTTCTGAGGCAGAGAACTCCACAGATTCACAACTCCCTGACTGAAAACAGGCCCTTCTGAAGTCTAAAGTAAAGTTTTAGTCTAGTTTGGAGATACAGCGCGGAAACAGGCCCTTCGGCCCACCGGGTCCGCGCCGACCAGCGATCCCCGCACATCTGCAGTTCCTTCCTCCACTAACTATCTTTCTGTCTGTGTGGCAGGTGTTGGACTATGCCATCGAAGCGGACAACATGATCGACAAGTACGAGACTCTGGCCTCCGACCTCCTGCAGTGGATAGAGTTTACCATCATCACGCTGAACGACCGCAAGCTGGCCAACTCCCTGAACGGGGTTCAGAACCAGCTCCAGGCATTTAACACCTACCGCACTGTGGAGAAACCGCCCAAGTAAGCAAACTGGAGCTAGGGTTGCCAAGTGTCCCGTATTAGCCGGGACATCCCGTATATTGGGCTACATTGGTTTGCCCGTACGGGACCGCCCTTGTCCCGTATTAGGCCCGGGGCGCACTGTAGGCCCCGGACACTGTAGGCCCGGGGGCCGCTGTAGGCCCGGACACTGTAGGCCCGGGGGCCACTGTAGGTCCGGACAGTGTAGCCCAGGGGCTGCTGTGGGCCCGGACACTGTAGGCCCGGTGGCTGCTGTAGGCCCGGACACTGTAGGCCCGGACAGTTTAAGCCCAGGGGCCGCTGTAGGCCCGGACACTGTAGGCCCGGACAGTGTAGGCCCGGACAGTGTAAGCCCAGGGGCCGCTGTAGGCCCGGACACTGTAGGCCCGGACAGTGTAGGCCCGGCGGCCGCTGTAGGCCCGGACACTGCAGGCCCGGAAGGTTGCATAGCAACCCGCCTCCCGGATGAATTTAAAAGAGAGTTAGATAGAGCTCTAGAGACTAGCGGAATTAAGGGATATGGGGAGAAGGCAGGCACAGGTAACAGATTGTGGATGATCAGCCACGATCACAATGAATGATGGTGTTGGCTCGAAGGGCCGAATGGCCTCCTCCTGCACCTATTTTCTATGTTTTGTATGTTTCTTTCATCATATGACAGTCCCGCCATCCCGGGGATTAACCTGGTGAACCTACGCTGCACTCCCTCAACAGCAAGGATGTCATTCCTCAAATTGTGATTTCTCCTGCACCTATTTTCTATGTTTCTAGTGCGCGGGTCCACAACGCAGCCGAGCGCAGGCGAGTGGGACTAGTGTAGCTGGGACATCAATGGCTGGTGGGGTGGCTCAATAGACAAAAGGTGCAGGAGGAGGCCATTCGGCTTTTCGAGCCAGCACCGCCATTCACCGTGATCATGGCTGATCATTCTCAATCAGTACCCCGTTCCTGCCCTCTCCCCATACCCCCTGACTCCGCTATCCTTAAGAGCTCTATCTAGCTCTCTCTTGAAAGCATCCAGAGAATTGGCCTCCACTGCCTTCTGAGGCAGAGAATTCCACAGATTCACAACTCCATGACTGAAAAAGTTCTTCCTCATCTCCGTTCTAAATGGCCTACCCCTTATTCTTAAACTGTGTGGCCCCTGGTTCTGGACTCCCCCAACATTGGGGAACATGTTTCCTGCCTCTAACGTGTCCAACCCCTTAATAATCTCATACGTTTCGATAAGATCCCCTCTCATCCTTCTAAATTAAGCCTAGTCGCTCCAGTCTTTCAACATATGACATTCCGGGGATTAACCTGGTGAACCTACGCTGCACACCCTCAATAGCAAGAATGTCCTTCCTCAAATTTGGAGACCAAGACTGCACACAGTACTCCAGGTGCGGTCTCACTAGGGCCACGTACAACTGCAGAAGGACCTCTTTGCTCCTAACTTAATAGACAATAGACAATAGGTGCAGGAGTAGGCCATTCGGCCTTGCGAGCCAGCACCGCCATTCAATGTGATCATGGCTGACTCAGTGGGCCGATACGCTGCTTCTCTGAAAAACGAAGCGTGATTTCTTCTGCTGTGCCACGGAAATGGCGGTTAAACGGGACTCTTGTCGTGCTTGGCTTGGCAGGTTTATCGAGAAGGGCAATCTCGAGGTGCTGCTGTTCACCATACAAAGCAAAATGCGGGCCAACAATCAGAAAGTCTACATTCCCCGGGAGGGCAAACTCATATCGGACATCAACAAGGTGAGAAGCCGGCGCCTATTCTTACTGACAATTGAAGCACGTTTCATAAAGTCGTGCGGGAAATCCAGATAGCTTGATTTTGATCTTTTTAAGTCATGGAGTTGTAGTGTGCGCGTGTGTGCGCGTGAGTGTGTGTGAGAGTGCGCGTATGTATGTGTGCGCGTGTGTATGTGTGTGCGCGTGCGAATGCGTGTGTGTGTATGTGTGTGTACGTGCGTGCGTTTGAGTGTGCGTGCGAATGCGTGTGTGTATGTGCGTGCGTGCGTGCGTTTGAGTGTGTATGTGTGCGTGCATATGTGTGTGCGTGCGTGTGAGTGTGTGCGCGTATGTATGTGTGCGCGTGTGTATGTGTGCGTGCTTGCGTGCGTGCATGTGTGTGTATGTGCGTGCGTGTGTGCGTGTGAGTGTGTGTGAGCGTGTGTGAGTGTAGATATATATATATATATATATATATAAGAAAATAACTGCAGATGCTGGTACAAATCGAAGGTATTTATTCACAAAATGCTATATATATATATATATACACAAAATGCTGGAGTAACTCAGCAGGTCAGGCAGCATCTCGGGAGAGAAGGAATGGGTGACGTTTCGGGTCGAGACCCTTCTTCAGACTGAAGAAGGGTCTCGACCCGAAACGTCACCCATTCCTTCTCTCCTGAGATGCTGCCTGACCCGCTGAGTTACTCCAGCATTTTGTGTATATATATATATATATATATATATACATACACACACACTGAACTTTTTCTCTCTCTCGTTTATTATATCGTTTACAGTGTATTATGTTGACATTTTCTGTTGTGTTGCTGCAAGTGCACACGCCACAATAAAACACTGTCCACTCTTACCGTGGGGTGGGCCGGGGTAAGCCGATGGGCCAAAATGGCGGTCGGTGCCGTGTGGGCCCGGCGGTTTGACGTTCCGTGTTACCTCCTCCTCCTCAGGCCTGGGAGCGACTGGAGAAGGCGGAGCACGAGAGGGAGTTAGCCCTGCGCATGGAGCTGATCCGCCAGGAGAAGCTGGAGCAGCTGGCTCACCGCTTCGACCGCAAGGCGGCCATGAGGGAGACCTGGCTGAGCGAAAACCAGCGGCTCGTCTCCCAGGTGAGCCCAAACCCGACGCACCGCGGACGACAATCGGCACAAGGCGGCATCTCCGGAGAGAAGGAGCGAATTGAATTAGAAACATAGAAACGTAGAACATAGGTGCGGGAGGAGGCCATTCGGCCCTTCGATCCTGCACCGCCATTCAATAGACAATAGACGCAGGAGGAGGCCATTCGGCCCTTCGATCCTGCACCGCCATTCAATTCTAGCCTTAGAGGAAGTACAGAGAGAAGGTTCACCAGATTGATCCCTGGGATGGCAGGACTTTCATATGAAGAGAGACTGGATAGACTCGGCTTGTACTCGCTGGAATTTAGAAGACTGACGGGGGGATCTTATAGAAACTTACAAAATTCTTAAGGGGTTGGACAGGCTAGATGCGGGAAGATTGTCCCCGATGTTGGGGAAGTCCAGAACCAGGGGTCAAAGCTTAAGGATAAGGGGGAAGTCTTTTAGGACGGAGATGAGAAAACAGAGAGTGGTGAGTCTGTGGAATTCTCTGCCACAGAAGGTAGTTGAGGCCAGTTCATTGGCTATATTTAAGAGGGAGTTAGATGTGGCCCTTGTGGCTAAAGGGTTCAGGGGGTATGGAGAGAAGGCAGGTACGGGATACTGAGTTGGATGATCAGCCATGATCATATTGAATGGCGGTGCGTACAGGCTCGAAGGGCCGAATGGCCTACTCCTACACCTATTTTCTATGTTAATACACAATAGACAATAGACGCAGGAGGAGGCCATTCGGCCCTTCGAGCCTGTACGCACCACCATTCATCGCGATCATGGCTGATCATCCACAATCAGTAACCCGTGCCTGCCTTCTCCCCATATCCTTTGATTCTGCTAGCCCCTAGAGCTCTATCTAACTCTCTTTTAAATTCATCCAGTGAATCGGCCTCCACTGCCCTCTGTGGCAGAGAATTCCACAGATTCACAACTCTCTGGGTGAAAAAGTTTTTTTCTCGTCTCAGTTTTAAATGGCCTCCCCTTTATTCTTAGACTGTGTGGCCCCCTGGTTCTGGACTCCCCCAACATTGGGAACATTTTTCCTGCATCTAACTTGTCCAGTCCTTTTATAATTTTATTATACGTCTCTATAAGATCGCCCTCTCATCCTTCTAAACTCCAGTGAATACAAGCCCCAGTCTTTCCAATCTTTCCTCGTATGACAGTCCCGCCATCCCGGGGATTAACCTGGTGAACCTACGCTGCACTGCCTCAATAGCAAGGACGTCCTTCCTCAAATGAAGAATTCTTACCCCCTCCCCCCCTTCATTGGAATATTGGGTTATTAAGGGATTGGACACGCTAAAGGCAGGAAACTTGTTCCCAATGTTGGGGGAGTCCAGAACCAGGGGCCACACACAGTCTAAGAATAAAGGGGAGGCCATTTAAAACTGAGGTGAGAAGGAACGTTTTCATCCAGAGAGTTGTGAATGTGTGGAATTCTCCGCCACAGATGGCAGTGGAGGCCAATTCCATGGATGGATTTAAGAGAGAGTTAGATAGAGCTCTAGGGGCTAGTGGAATCAAGGGGTATGGGGAGAAGGCAGGCACGGGTTACTGATTGTGGATGATCACAATGAATGGCGGTGCTGGCTCGAAGGGCCGAATGGCCTCCTCCCGCACCTATTTTCTGTGTTTCTATGTAACTCCAGTGAATACAAGCCCCAGCTTTTCCGATCTTTCCTCGTACGACAGTCCCGCCATCCCGGGGATCAACCTGGTGAACCTACGCTGCACTGCCTCAATAGCAAGGACGTCCGTCCTCAAATTAAGAATTCTTACCCCTCTCAGCGCCTTTACCACCTCAGACAGCTGAGGAAATTCAGAGTCTCTCTGAGGATCCTTCAGTGCTTCTACTCTGGGGCTGTGGAAAGCATCTTGTCCGGCAACATCTCAATCTGGTTTGGGAACAGCTCTGCCCAGGACAGGAAGGCCCTGCGGAGAGTAGTGCGTTCGGCTGAACTACACTCGCCCCCCTGCAGGACCTATACATCAGGAGGTGCAGATCCAGAGCCAGCAACATTATGGAGGACCCCTACCACCCCAGCAACGGACTGTTCCAGCTGCTACGGTCAGGCAAACGCCTCCGCTGTCACGCTGTGAAAACAGAGAGGATGAGACGGAGTTTCTTCCCACAGGCCATCATATTTCAGTTCTGGAATGTGGCTTCATGGCTTGGCCAGTACATCACATTTAGAAAGAATAAGTTATGTTCTGAAGGCGTGGATTATTTTCTAAATTGGGGGGGAGAATCCAGAGATCGGAGGTGCCAAGGAGACTTGGGATTTAGGACCTCATTGAAACGTACAGAATAGCGAAAGGCCTGGATAGAGTGGATGTGGAGAGGATGTTTCCACCAGCCCACACCGGCCAACATGTCCCAGCTACACTAGTCCCACCAGCCCACACCGGCCAACATGTCCCAGCTACACTAGTCCCACCTGCCCACACCGGCCAACATGTCCCAGCTACACTAGTCCCACCTGCCCGTGCTTGGCCCATATCCCTCCAAACCCATCCTATCCATGTTTCTTAAACGTTGGGATAGTCTCAGCCTCAACTACCTCCTCCGGCAGCTCGTTCCATACACCCACCACCCTCTGTTAACTCTTATATCACCAAGGACTAATTTACTGTATTAATTTTTTTTTTTTTGTGTTGTGACTTTAAACAAAAAAAGTTCTATTCTGTTTTGTAGTTTTAGCACAATCCGCAGGTGTTGCCACTTTCATTTCACTGTACGTCTTGTATGTGTATGTGAGAAATAAACTTGACTTAACTTGACGTGACTTGACTCGACTTGACTTGACTTGATGTGACTTGACTTGACTTGATGTGACTTGACTTGATGTGACTTGATGTGATGTGACGTGACTTGGCTTGACTTGACTTTTGACGTGACTTGACGTGACGTGACGTGACTTGACTTGACTTGACTTGATTTGAGTTGACTTGACTTGACTTGACTCGACGTGACTTGATTTGACTTGACGTGACTTGACTTGACTTGACGTGTCTTGACTTGACTTGACTCGACGTGCCTTGACTTGACTTGATTTGACGTGACTTGACTTGACGTGTCTTGACTTGACTTGACTTGACTTGACTTGATGTGATTTGACTTGACGTGACGTGACTTGACTTGACTTGACTTGACGTGACTTGACTTGACTTGATGTGATTTGACTTGACGTGACGTGACTTGACTTGACTTGACGTGACTTGACGTGACGTGACTTGACTTGATGTGATTTGACTTGACGTGACTTGACTTGACTTGACGTGACTTGACTTGACTTGACGTGACGTGACTTGACTTGCCTTGACTTGACTTGACGTGTCTTGACTTGACTTGACTTGACTTGACGTGACTTGACTTGACTTGACTTGACGTGTCTTGACTTGACTTGACGTGACGTGACTTGACTTGACGTGACTTGACTTGACTCGACGTGACTTGATTTGACTTGACGTGACTTGACTTGACTTGACTTGACGTGTCTTGACTTGACTTGACTTGACGTGACTTGACTTGACGTGACTTGACTTGACTCGACTTGACTTGACTTGACTCGACGTAACTTGACTTGACTTGACTTGACGTGTCTTGACTTGACTTGACTTGACGTGACTTGACTTGACGTGTCTTGACTTGACTTGACTTGACTCGACGTAACTTGACTTGACTTGACTCGACATGACTTGACGTGACTTGACTTGACGTGTCTTGACTTGACTTGACTTGGCTTGACGTGACTTGGCTTGACGTGACGGCTTGACTTGACGTGACTTGACGTGACGTGACTTGACTTGACGTGACTTGACTTGACGTGACTTGGCTTGACGGCTTGACTTGACGTGACGTGACTTGACGTGACTTGACTTGACTTGACTTGACTTGACTTGACTTGACGTGACGTGACGTGACGTGGCTTGACTTGCCTTGACGTGACTCAGCTAGATGCAGGAAACATGTTCCCCGTGTAGGGAGAGCAAAACTGCCCCACAATCCAGCGCCCTGGTCTTTCCGTTTCAGGATAACTTCGGGCTGGACCTGGCGGCGGTGGAGGCGGCCACGAGGAAGCACGAGGCCATCGAGACGGACATCAACGCCTACAACGAGCGGGTGCAGGCGGTGGTGGCGGTGGCCAAGGAGCTGCGGGCCGAGCGCTACTACGACATCAAGCGTGTGGCCGTGCGCAAGGACAACGTGGTGCGGCTGTGGGACTACCTGCGCGAGCTGCTGCAGGCGCGCCGTGAGCGGCTGGTCAAGAACCTCGATCTGCAGAAGATGTTCCAGGAGATGCTGCACATCGTGGACTGGATGGAGGACATGAAGGTGCTTCAGCGGCCTTCGAAATAGGTCCCATCTCCCCCCCCCCCCCCATGTCACTCCACGACCTTCAAAACCGCTCCCCCCTCCCCTGTCGTGCATCGCGGCCTTCAAAACCGCTCCCGCCCCCCGCCCCCCATGCGTCACGACCTCTGAAACTGCTCCCACCCCCCACCATCACTCCACGGCCTTCAAAACCGCTTGCCCCCCCGCGTCGCTCCACGACCGTCGAAACTGCCCCCACGCAGTGCGTCACGACCTTCAAAACCGCTCCCCCCCACCCCCCTTGGGTCACGACCTCCGAAACTGCTCCCCCCCCCGCGTCACTCCACGACCATCGGAACTGCTCCCCCCCCCCCCCCCCCGCCGTGCGTCACAATCTTCAAAACAGGTCCTACCCCCACCCCCACCCACGTCGCTCCATGGTCTTCGAAACAGGTCCCACCCACCCCCCCACCCCCCCCACCGCATCGCTGCACGGTCTTCGAAACTGCTCCCGCCCCCCCCCCCCGCGTCACGACCTTTGTAAACCGCTCCCGCCACCCCCCCCCGCGTCACGACCTTTGTAAACCGCTCCCGCCCCCACACCCCCCCTGCGTCGCTCCAAGGCCTTCGAAACTGCTCCCGCCCCCCGCCCCCCACGTCACTCCACGATCTTGGAAACAGGTTCCATCCCCCCCCCCCCCCCGCGTCACTCCACGACCTTCGAAACCGCTCCCCCCCCCCCCCCCCCCCGCGTCGCTCCACGGTCTTCGAAACTGCTCCCGCCCCCCCCGTCGTCACGACTTTCGAAACTGCTCCCCCCCCCCCCCCCCTGTACGTCACGGCCTTCGAAACCGCTCCCCCCCACATCATTCCACGGCCTTCTAAACCTCCACCCCCCCCCCCCCCCCCCCATGCGTCACGGTCTTCGAAACAGGTCCCTCCCTCCCCAACCCCCCACCCTCACCGCTTGGAGGGTCCCAGGAGAGTCGAGGACCCTCGGGGAGTTTAGACTTTTAGAAATAGGAATAAAGGCGTAGATTATGTCGCCATATCCAAGCTCGTTTTTGTACGATATCAAAACAGAACATTTTGAGCGTTATTCAAACAATATGGGCGGGCACGTTTTCTAAAAACAACATCAGAAAAATAAATAACAGGGGGGGGGGGGAAAAGTACATGATAAAAATAAAAATGAGCAGCCATGATCACAGTGAATGGCGGTGCTGGCTCGAAGGGCCGAATGGCCTCCTCCTGCACCTATTGTCTATTGTCTCTCCGGCTGATGGTTTAAGAATAAGGGGTTAGGCCATTTTCGGACTGAGATGGGGGTGAGGGGGAAAAACCATGTTCTTAAAACTGTCGATCTTCAAGGGGCGGTCGTTCTTTTCCAGAGCCGCCTGCAGTCGCAGGACTACGGCAAGCACCTGCACGGGGTCGAGGACCTTCTCCAGACGCACACGCTGGTGGAGGCTGACATTGCAGTCCAGGCCGAGCGGGTTAAAACCGTCACCACCGGGGCCCAGAGATTCAGCACAAACGAGGAAGGTATGACCAGCGTTCCACCTTCAACTACAGGTGCTCCTCGACTCACGCTAGGGGTCACGTTCCGATAAACCCATCGTAAATCGAAAATATCGTACGTCGAAAGTGCATTGAATACACCTAACCTACCCAACATCATGGCCACCTAACCTACCCAACATCATGGACACCTGACCTACCCAACATCATGGCCACCTGACCTACCAAACATCATGGCCACCTGACCTACCAAACATCATGGCCACCTGACCTACCAACATCGTAGACACCTAACCTACCCAACATCGTAGATGATCATGGCTGATCATCCAACTCAGTATCCTGTACCTGCCTTCTCTCCATACCCCCTGATCCCTTTAGCCACAAGGGCCACATCTAACTCCCTCTTAAATATAGCCAATGAACTGGCCTCAACTACCTTCTGTGGCAGACCTAACCTACCCAACATCATGGCCACCTAACCTACCCAACATCATAGACACCTGACCTACCCAACATCATAGACACCTGACCTACCCAACATCATAGACACCTGATCTACCCAACATCACAGCCACCTAACCTACCCAACATTATAGTCAATGGTGTACCTTGACTTTCAGAAAGCCTTCGACAAGGTCCCACATAGGAGATTAGTGGGCAAAATTAGAGCACATGGTATTGGGGGTAGGGTACTGACATGGATAGAAAATTGGTTGACAGACAGAAAGCAAAGAGTGGGGATAAATGGGTCCCTTTCAGAATGGCAGGCAGTGACTAGTGGGGTACCGCAAGGCTCGGTGCTGGGACCGCAGCTATTAACAATATACATTAATGACTTGGATGAAGGGATTAAAAGTACCATTAGCAAATCTGCAGATGATACAAAGCTGGGTGGCAGTGTGAACTGTGAGGAAGATGCTATGAGGTTGCAGGGTGACTTGGACAGGTTGTGTGAGTGGGCGGATGCATGGCAGATGCAGTTTAATGTGGATAAGTGTGAGGTTATCCACTTTGGTGGGAAGAATAGGAAGGCAGAGTATTATCTGAATGGTGTCAAGTTAGGAAAAGGGGGACGTACAACGAGATCTGGGTGTCCTAGTGCATCAGTCACTGAAAGGAAGCATGCAGGTACAGCAGGCAGTGAAGAAAGCCAATGGAATGTTGGCCTTCATAACAAGAGGAGTTGAGTATAGGAGCAAAGAGGTCCTTCTGCAGTTGTACAGGGCCCTAGTGAGACCGCACCTGGATTACTGTGTGCAGTTTTGGTCTCCAAATTTGAGGACGGATATTCTTGCTATTGAGGGCGTGCAGCGTAGGTTTACTAGGTTAATTCCCGGAATGGCGGGACTGTCATATGTTGAAAGTGGAGCGACTAGGCTTGTATACACTGGAATTTAGAAGGATGAGAGGGGATCTTATCGAAACGTATAAGATTATTAAGGGGTTGGACACGTTAGAGGCAGGAAACATGTTCCCAATGTTGGGGGAGTCCAGAACAAGGGGCCACAGTTTAAGAATAAGGGGTAGGCCATTTAGAACTGAGACGAGGAAAAACTTTTTCAGTCAGAGAGTTGTGAACCTGTGGAATTCTCTGCCTCAGAAGGCAGTGGAGGCCAATTCTCTGAATGCATTCAAGAGAGAGCTGGATAGAACTCTTAAGGATAGCGGAGTCAGGGGGTATGGGGAGAAGGCAGGAACGGGGTACTGATTGAGAATGATCAGCCATGATCACATTGATCAAGGCTGGTAGCTGTGTTCCGATGGTCCTCTGAGCTCAATGGACTACCCGCTGAAGAGCTCTCCTCTCTGCCTCCGTGCAGCTGAGGTACCACACAGGGATGCCATGCGTTAGGATGCTCTCTGTGGTGCAGCGGTAGAAGGTCGTCAGCAGCTGTTGGGGTAGACCAGACTTCTTCAGTGTTCTCAGGTAGAACAGTCGTTGCTGTGCCTTCTTGACCAGCGCAGTGGTGTTAGTGGACCATGTGAGGTCCTCCGAAATGTGAGTGCCCAGAAACTTGGAGCTGGACACTCTCTCCACACTGTCCCCGTTGATAAAGATCGGGGCGTATTCCCCGTTGTGTGACCTGCGGAAGTTGATGATCAGCTCCTTGGTCTTGGAGGTATTTAGGGACAGGTTGTTATTTTATTTTTTTATTTAAAATTTTTTTTTTTACAATAGGTGCAGGAGTAGGCCATTCGGCCCTTCGAGCCAGCACCGCCATTCAATGTGATCATGGCTGATCATTCTCAATCAGTACCCCGTTCCTGCCTTCTCCCCATACCCCCTGACTCCGTTATCCTTAAGAGCTCTATCAAGGTCTCTCTTGAATGTATTCAGAGAATTGGCCTCCACTGCCTTCTGAGGCAGAGAATTCCACAGATTCACAACTCTCTGACTGAAAAAGTTTTTCCTCATCTCAGTTCTAAATGGCTTTCCCCTTATTCTTAAACTGTGGCCCCTTGTTCTGGACTCCCCCAACATTGGGAACATGTTTCCTGCCTCTAACGTGTCCAACCCCTTAATAATCTTAAACGTTTCGATAAGATCTCCTCTCATCCTTCTAAATTCCAGTGTATACAAGCCTAGTCGCTCCAGTCTTTCAACATATGACAGTCCCGCCATTCCGGGAATTAACCTAGTAAACCTACGCTGCACGCCCTCAATAGCAAGAATATCCTTCCTCAAATTTGGAGACCAAAACTGCACACAGTACTCCAGGTGCGGTCTCACTAGGGTTATCTGAGCACCAGTCCGCTAAATGCTAAAATCGAGCTCGTCGAGCGGACAAGTGGGCATGTGGTTTTACTTCTGTTCCTGCAGAGTCAAGTCTGGCTTTTGCCCAGAGTTCCCTATTGAAGGTAAACTGTTCCCTGCGTGTGGCACCCAGTCTCAGCCATTCCCACCTCCATCTCATTGGCATAAAGAGGGACTTTTTCTGATCAGGTTGCCAGTGACTCGTGGAGTAAGAAACGTAGAAACATAGCAAACAGGTGCAGGAGGGGGCCTCTTGGCCCTTCGAGCCAGCACCGCCATTCACTGTGATCATGGCCGATCATCCACAATCAGTAACCCCGTGCCTGCCTTCTCCCCAGATCCCTTGATTCCGCTAGCCCCTAGAGCTCTATCTAACTCTTCTTTAAATTAATCCAGTGAATCGGCCTCCACTGCCCTCTGTGGCAGAGAATTAATTCCATAAATTCACAACTCTCTGGGTGAAAATGTTTTCTTCTCACCTCAGTTTTAAATGGCCTCCCCTTTATTCTTCGACTGTGTGTGTGTGGCCCCTGGTTCTGGACTCCCCCATCACTGGGAACGTTTTTCCTGCGTCTAGCTTGTCCAGTCCGTTTATAATTTTATACGTTTCTGTGAGATCCCCTCTCATCCTTCTAAACTCCAGTGAATACAAGCCCCCAGTCTTTCCAATCTCTCCTCGTGCGACAGTCCCGCCATCCCGGGGATTAACCTGGTGAACCTACGCTGCACTGCCTCAATAGCAATAGAGGGGTTGAGGAATTGAGTGGGGGGAGGGGGAGGGAGGGGGGGGTTGAGGGAGTGGGAGGGAGGGGGGGGAGGGAAGGGAGGGGGAGGAGGGAGGATATGAAGGGAGGGGAGGGAGGGAGGAGGAAGGGGTGGAGGGAGAATAAGAGGGGTTGAGGGGAATGGAGTGGGGGGGAGGGGAGGGGGAGGGAGAGGAAGGGGTGGGGAGGGGAGGGAGAAGGGGGGAGGGAGGAGGGAGAATGGGGGGAGGGAGGGAGTGGGGTGGAGGGAGGATAAGAGGGGTTGAGGGGAATGGAGTGGGGGGGAGGGGAGGCGGAGGAAGAGGAGGAGGGGTGGGGAGGGGATGGAGCAGGAAGGGGTTGAGGGAGTGGGGGGGGAGGTAGAAGGGAGGGGAGGGAGGGAGAAGGGTTTGAGGAAGAATGGAGTGGGGAGGAGGGGGTGGGGGGAGGGGGAGGGAGGAGGAGGAGGAACGATAAGGGGGTGAGGGGAATGGAGTGGGAGGGGGGGGGGAGGGGGAAGAAGGGAGGGGAGGGAGGGAGAAGGGGTGGGGGGGAGGGAGTGGGGTGAAGGGAGGATAAGAGGGGGAGAGGGAGGGGAAGGGGGAGGGGAGGGAGCGAGTGGGGTGGGAGGAGGATAAGAGGGGGAGAGGGAGGGGAGTGGGGGGGAGGGAGGAGGGTGGGGGATGGGAGGTAGAAGGGAGGGGAGGGAGAAGGGTTTGAGGGGAATGGAGTTGGGGGGGAGGAGGGGGGAGGAGAGGGTGCTGCACCAATGCAGGAGAGGTTTGGGCCTACTTGGTCTAGTAAAGCCTAAAGCGTAATAGTGACGAGCTGAATGACGATGGCCGCGGTTTTGTCTCCCATTGCCGGCAGGCTACAAGCCGTGCGACCCGCAGATTGTCCGTGAGCGGGTGTCGCACCTGGAGCAGCGCTACGAGGAGCTGTGCGGGCTGGCGGCCGCCCGGCGGGCCAAGCTGGAGGAGTCGCGGCGCCTGTGGAAGTTCTTCTGGGAGACGGGCGAGGAGGAGTCGTGGATCCGGGAGAAGGAGCAGATCATGTCGCGGGAGGACCAGGGTCGCGACCTGACGGGCGTGGCGCTGCTGGTCGGCAAGCACAGCGCCTTCATGGACGAGCTGAGCGGTCGCGGTGGCCCCCTGCGGCTGACCATCGCCGAGGGCGAGGGCCTGGTGGCCGAGGGGCACTTCGGCGCCGCGCAGGTGGGCGAGAAGATCGCCGACGTCCGCGGCCAGTGGGCACGCCTGGAGGCGCTGGCCGCCCAGCGGGGGCGGCAGCTGGGCGAGACCGCCGGCCTGTGCCAGTTCCAGGCCGACGCGGACGACGCGGAGGCCCGCATCCTGGACTCGCTGCGCCTGGCCTCCAGCACGGACGTGGGGCACGACCTGTACTCCGCCCAGACGCTGGCCAAGAAGCACCGCGAGGTGGAGGAGGACGTGCGCGGCCATCGGGCCGCCGTGGACGCACTGCACGAGCAGGCCCGCGCCCTGCAGGACGTGAGCTCCCCCGCCGAGGTGGACGGCCGGCTGCCCGCCATCGAGCAGCGCTACGAGGAGCTGGCGGGTCTGGCGCGGGAGCGGCGCAATGACCTGCAGGACGCCCTGGCCCTCTACAAGATGTTCAGCGAGGCAGACGCCTGCTCCCTGTGGATCGACGAGAAGGAGCAGTGGCTGAACTCCATGGACATCCCCGAGAAGCTGGAGGACCTGGAGGTGGTGCAGCACAGGTATGGCCGCCCTTGCTCCGTGCACGGTAACTCAGCAGTGAGCGGGGAATAGTGTTGCCAACTTACTCATTCCCAAATAAGGGACAAAAGGCGACCTCCGGGCCTACAGTGTCCGGGCCTACACTGTCGGGGCCTACACTGTCGGGGCCTACGGTGTCTAAGCCTACAGTGTCCGGGCCTACAGTGTTCGGGCCTACAGTGGCCCCCGGGATAACAGTGTCCAGGCCCACAGTGTCCGGGACTACAGCACCCCCCCCGCACCTACAGTGTCCAGGTCCACAGTGTGTAGGCCTACACAGGCCCACAGTGTCTGGGCCCACAGTGTCCAGGCCCACAGTGTCCGGGCCAACAGTGTCCGGGCCTACACTGTCTGGGCCTACAGTGTCTGGGCCTACAGTGCCTGGGCCTACAGCGGCCCCCAGGCCTACAGTGTCCGGGCCTACAGTGTCTGTGCCTACAGCGCCCCCCCGGGCCTAATACGGGACAAGGGCGGTCCCATATGGGACAGACCAATTTAGCCCAATATACGGGATGCCCCGGCTAATAAGGGACAGTTGGCAACCCTAGTCGGGAATAATGTGCCCTGAGCAAAGAACGCCACAGTAACTCAGCGGGATGGGCGGCATCTCTGGAGAGTAGGTCGACAGTGTCCGGGCCGACAGTGTCCAGACCTACAGTGTCCGGGCCTACACTGTCCGGGCCTGCAGTGTCCGGGCCTACAGTGTCCGGGCCTACACTGTTCGGGCCTACAGTGTCCGGGCCTATAGTGTCCAGGCCCACAGTGTGTAGGCTTACAGTGTCCAGGCCTACAGTATCCGGGCCTACAGTGTCTGGGCCTACAGTGTCCGGGCCTACAGTGTCCGGGAGTATTGACTGGAGTATTGTCCATAGTTGCAGGCTTCTTGCGGGATCGAACCCGGGCCTCTGCCGCCGTAAGGTAGCGACTTTACCTCTGTGTGCCCCTGCCCCCGTTTACCGATATTATCTGTTGGAAATTTTTTGGGGGGTGTTTTTCAGGTTCGAAACGCTTGAGCCAGAGATGAACAGCCAAGCCTCCCACATCGCAGCTGTCAACGAGGTCGCCGAGCAGTTGCTGGGCACCGAACATCGCAACAAGGATGAAGTCACTGGCATGAGGGACCGGCTGAACAGCAGGTTTGGGGCCTTCACCTGAACAAAGAGACTCCTTGCACGTGCGGTCTCACCAGTCAATCACAGGGGCTTTGAGTACAGGAACGGGGTACTGATTGTGGATGATCGGCCATGATCACGGTGATCAGGAGTAAAGAGATCAATAGACAATAGGTGCAGGAGTAGGCCCAGCACCGCCATTCACCGTGATCATGGCCGGTCATCCACAATCAGTACCCCGTTCCTGCCTTCTCCCCCCCATAGACAATAATAATAATAATAATACTAAACAATAGGTGCAGGAGTAGGCCATTCGGCCCTTCGAGCCAGCACCGCCATTCAATGTGATCATGGCTGATCATTCTCAATCAGTACCCCGTTCCTGCCTTCTCCCCATACCCCCTGACTCCGCTATCCGTAAGAGCTCTATCTAGCTATTTCTTGAAAGCATCCAGAGAATTGGCCTCCACTGCCTTCTGAGGCAGAGAATTCCACAGATTTACAACTCTCTGACTGGAAACGTTTTTACTCATCTCCGTTCTAAATGGCCTACCCCTTATTCTTAAATACCCCCTGACTCCGCTATCATTAAGAGCTCTATCTAGCTCTCTCTTGAATGCATCAATAGAATTGGCCTCCACTGCCTTCTGCGGCAGAGAATTCCACAGATTTACAACTCTCTGACTGGAAACGTTTTTCCTCACCTCCGTTCTAAATGGCCTACCCCTTATTCTTAAACTATGTGGCCCCTTGTTCTGGACTCCCCCTCTTCCCCAACATCGGGAACATGTTTCCTGCCTCTAGCGTTCTTCTGCAGTTGTACAGGGCCCTAGGCGAGACCATATCTGGAGTATCGTGCGCAGTTTTGGTCTCCTGATTTGAGGAAGGACTAATCCTTGCTATTGAGGCAGTGCAGCGTAGGTTCACCAGGTTAATCCCCATGGGATGGCGGGACTGTCATATGAGGAAAGATTGGAAAGACTGGGGGCTTGTATGCACTGGAGTTTAGAAGGATGAGAGGGGACCTTATAGAGACGCATAAAATTATAAAAGGACTGGACAAACTAGATGCAGGAAAAATGTTCCCGATGTTGGGGGAGTCCAGAACCAGGGGCCACACACAGTCTTAGAATAAAGGGGAGGCCATTTAAAACTGAGGTGAGGAAAAACTTTTTCACCCAGAGAGTTGTGAATTTGTGGAATTCTCTGCCACAGAGGGCAGTGGAGGCCGATTCACTGGATGAGTTTAAAAGAGAGTTAGACAGAGCTCCATGGGCTAGTGGAATCAAGGGATATGGGGAGAAGGCAGGCACGGGTTACTAATTGTGGATGATCACAATGAATGGCGGTGCGTACAGGCTCGAAGGGCCAAATGGCCTCCTCCTGCACCTATTTTCTATGTTTCTACACACACAGCGTGGAAACAGGCCCATTTGGCCCAACTTACCCATATCAACCAACATGCCCCAGCTACCCCAGTCCCACCTGCCCGTGTTTGGCCCATATCCCTCCAAACCCATCTTATCCATGTACATGTCCACATTGCGATAGTCCCTGCCTCAGATGCCTATTAAATCTTCTCTTCACCTTAAACTTCTGTCCTCTGGTGCTCGATTCCCCTACTCTGCAGAGACTCTGTGCGCCTACCCGATCTATTCCTCCCATGATCTTATACACCTCTATGAGATCGCCCCTTTGTCCTGTCCATGCTTGGTCCATATCCCTCCAAACCTGTCCTATCCATGTGCCTGTCTAAATGTTTCTTAAACGTTGGGATAGTCCCAGCCTCAACTACCTCCTCCGGCAGCTCGTTCCGTACACCCACCACCCTCTGTGTGAAAAAGTTACCCCTCAGATTCCTATTAAATCTTTTCCCGTTCACCTTGAACCTGTGTCCTCTGGTCCTCGATTCCCCTACTCTGGGCAAGAGACTCTGTGCGCCTCTACCCGATATATTCCTCTATAAGATCACCGCTTTATCCTATCCATGTACTTGTCTAACTCCTTCTTAAACGTTGGGATAGTCCCAGCCTCAACTACCTCCTCTGGCAGCTAATTTATTTAGTCAGAGGGTGGTGAATCTGTGGAATTCGTTGCCACAGAAGGACCTCTATAAGATCTGTCCGGTCCATGTGCCTGTCTAACTGCTTCCTAAACGTTGGGATAGTCCCAGCCTCAACTACCTCCTCCGGCAGCTTTGCGTAGATCGGTAGCCAGCAGTTTCTTGCCCGTGCGTTGTAAAGTCCTGACGGTCGTCCCTGTTTTTGCCTGTTGCAGCTGGGATCAGTTCCGTGGGCTGGCGGATGAGAAGAAGCAGGCCCTGGTCTCGGCCCTCAGCATCCAGAACTACCACCTGGAGTGCAACGAGACCACGTCGTGGATCAAGGAGAAGACCAAGGTCATCGAGTCGACGCAGAGCCTGGGCAACGACCTGGCGGGCGTGATGGCCCTCCAGCGCAAGCTGGCCGGCATGGAGCGCGACCTGGAGGCCATCCAGGGCAAGCTGGACGAGCTGCGGGGAGAGGCGGCGAGGCTGGCCGACAAGCACCCGGAGCAGGCCGCCGCCATCTTGGCCCGGCTGGGCGAGATCGACGAGGCGTGGGGGGAGCTGAAGGGGACTCTGCGGAGGCGGGAGGAGTCGCTGGGCGAGGCCAGCAAGCTGCAGGGCTTCCTGCGGGACCTGGACGACTTCCAGTCGTGGCTGTCGCGGGCGCAGACGGCCATCGCGTCCGAGGGGGTGGCCACCAGCCTGGCCGACGCCGAGAAGCTGCTGGCCCAGCACGAGGGCATCAAGAAGGAGATCGACAACTACCGGCCCGACTACCAGCGCATGCGCAGCGTGGGCGAGGACGTGACCCGCGGCCAGACCGACGCCCAGTACGTCTTCCTCCACCAGCGCCTGCGGGCGCTCGACACCGGCTGGAGCGAGCTGAGCCAGATGTGGGAGAACAGGCACGACCTGCTGGCGCAAGTCTACGGCTACCAGGTCTTCCTGCGCGACGTCAAGCAGGCCGAGGGCTTCCTCAACAACCAGGTAGGGCAGCGCACGTACGCACACGTACTAGGCCACCGGGGAAAGGAGGGAGGGGGGAGGGAGGGTGGGGGGAAGAGAGGGAGGGAGGGAGGGATTCCTCAACAACCAGGTAGGGTAGCGACACGCACGAACTCACGCGCACTAGGCCACCGGGGAAAGGAGGGAGGGTGGGGGGAAGAGGGGAAGGGAGGGAGGGAGAGAGGGAGGGGGGCGGGAGGGAGGAAGGGAAGGAGGGATGGGAGGAGGGAGGGGGGAAGAAAGGAGGGAGGGAGGGTGGGAAGGAGGGAGGGAGGGAAGGAGGGAGGGAGGGGGGGGGAGAGGGAGGAAGGGAAGGAGGGATGGGAGGAGGGAAGGAAGGGAGGAGGGAGGGTGGGAAGGAAGGATGGATGAATGAATGGAGGAATGAATGAATGAATGAATGAATGAATGAATGAATGAATGAATGGAGGAATGAAAGAATGGAGGAATGGATGAATGAATGGAGGAATGGATGAATGAATGAAGGACTGAATGAATGAATGGAGGGAATGAAATAATGGAGGAATAAATGAATGAATAAATGAATGAATTAATTAAATAATTGATTAATGAATGGAGGAATGAATGAATGGATGGATGGAGGAATTAAAGAATGGAGGAATAAATGAATGAATGAATGGAGGAATGAATGAATGAATGAATGAATGAATGAATGAATGAATGAATGAATGGAGGAATGAATGAATGAATGAATGAATGAATGAACGAACGAACGAACGAACGAATGAATGAATGAACGAACGAACGAACGAACGAACGAATGAATGAATGGATGAATGGAGGAATGAATGGATGGATGGATGGATGGATGGATGAGGGGGGACTTCGTTGAAACATACAGAATAGTGAAAGGCGTGGATAGCGTGGGCGTGGAGACAGACCGGCGTGCGTGGCGGATGGAACCCCGGCTCTCTGGCGCTGTGAAGGGGCCGCTCGACCCACTGCCGCCCCCGTGACCGTTCCGTGTTCCGCGTCTGCGCTCGTGGGGGTCGGTTCCCTCTCCCTTGCTTCCGAGGGCTCGTTGGCGAAAGGCCTCTCTTTGCCTTTCAGGCCTACTTGCTGTCCCACACGGAGATGCCTGGCACTCTGGAGATGGCGGAGGCGGCCATTAAGAAGCACGAGGACATCATGACCACCATGGAAGCCAACGAGGAGCGGATCAACAGCGTGGTGGACTCGGGCACGAAGCTAATCAGCGAGGGGAACGTCAACGCCGACAAAATCCAGGAGAAAGTGGACTCCATAGACGAACGGTCGGTTTGAGCGCCTACCTTTAGTTCAGTTCAGTTTAGTTTAGAGAGACACAGGCCCTTCGGCCCACCAGGTCCGCGCCGACCAGCGAACCCCGCACACTAACACCATCCTACCCCCACTCGAGACTATTTTTACATTTACCGAGCCAATTAACCCAGAAACCCGCACGTCTTTGGAGTGTGGGAGGAAACCGAAGGTCTCGGAGAAAACCCACGGGGAGAACGTACAAACTCCGTACAGACAGCACCCCGCGGTCGGGATCGAACACGGGTCTCCGGCGCTGCGTTCGCTGTAAGGCGGCAACTCTACCGCCGAGCCGCCGTGACCTTTATCGTCTGACTTGGACTCACTTTGTGGATAGTATTTGTGGCGCGGCGGTAGAGTTGCCGCCTGACAGCGCTCACGGCGCCAGAGACCCGGGTACAAACCCTGTACCGACAGCGCCCCCTAGTCAGGTCACTGGCGCTGCAAGACGACAACTCCACCGCGCTGCCCAGATCCATCTGTAAATCACTTTCAAACGGATTATCGCTTCTCAAGATCGCTTTGAATAGAAAGTATTTTCTCTGGTTCCTCGTGAATATCAGGAAGGAACAGCAGGCGCTGAAGGGAGACCCAAAAGGCGGGAGGAACTCCGCGGGGTCAGGCAGCGTCTCTGGAGAGAAGGAATGGGTGACGTGTCGGGCCGTCTGAAGAAGGGTCTGGACCCGAAACGTCACCTATGCCTTTATTCTCCAGAGATGCTGCCTGACCCCGCTGAGTTACTCCAGCCTTTTGGGTCCCTCTTCAGTTTAAACCAGCATCTCCGCGGCACGGTGGCTCAGCGGTAGAGTTGCTGCCTTACAGCGAATGCAGCGCCGGAGACTCAGGTTCGATCCTGACTACGGGCGCCGTCTGTACGTTCTCCCCGTGACCTGCGTGGGTTTCCTCCGAGATCTTCGGTTTCCTCCCACGCTCCAAAGACGTGCAGGTATGTAGGTTAATTGACTGGATAAAATGTAAAAATTTGTCCCTAGTGTGTGTAGGATAGTGTTAGTGTGCGGGGATCGCTGGGCGGCGCGGACTCGGTGGGCCGAAGGGCCTGTTTCCGTGCTGTATCTCTAAATCTAAATCTGCAGCTCCTTCGGGCACGTTACTCTGCAGATTCCCTTTCTCCCAGGTGCCATATTTGATTCACGTTAAAATTTGTCTTTTCTTCTCATTCCAGACACAGAAAGAATCGCAAAACTGCCAATGATCTTGCCGGGCGCCTCAAGGATAATTTGGAACTCCAGAAATTCCTTCAGGATTGTCAAGAGGCAAGTTCTGTTTTATTTAACTGGGTTACGTTGCCTAGACATTCAACGTGTCATGGAGTGACACAGCGTGGAAACAGGCCCTTCGGCCCAACTTGCCCACACCGGCCAACATGCCCCGCACCTATTTTCTGTGTATCTATGGATATTTCGAAAGCAGAGATAGATAGATTCTTGACTAGTGCGGGTGTCAGTGGTTATGGGGAGAAGGCAGGAGAATGGGGTTAGGAGGGAGAGATAGATCAGCCACGGTTGAATGGCAGAGTAGACTTGATGGGCCGAATGGCCTAACTCTGCACCTATTACTTCAGACTTTGTGAGTAATTGTGTGATCATAAGGTCATAAGGAGTTAGAATTAGGCCATTCTGCCCATCAAGTCTAAGACGCAGTCTGCGGACTTGAATGACAATAGACAATAGGTGCAGGAGGAGGCCATTCGGCCCTTCGAGCCAGCACCGCCATTCAATGTGATCATGGCTGATCATCCTCAATCAGTACCCCGTTCCTGCCTTCTCCCCATACCCCCTGACTCCGCTATCCTTAAGAGCTCTATCTAGCTCTCTCTTGAATGCATTCAGAGAATTGGCCTCCACTGCCTTCTGAGGCAGAGAATTCCACAGATTCACAACTCTGAGTGAAAAGGTTTTTCCTCATCTCCGTTCTAAATGGCCTACCCCTTATTCTTAAACTGTGGCCCCTGGTCCTGGACTCCCCCAACATTGGGAACATGTTTCCTGCCTCTAGCGTGTCCAATCCCTTAATAATCGAACACGTTTCAATAAGATGGCGTCTTGGTGTGTGTTCTCACCTGTTTGTTCTGCCTGCTTTTCCCAGCTCACGCTCTGGATCAATGAGAAAATGTTGACAGCCCAGGATATGTCGTACGACGAGGCCCGCAATCTCCACACCAAGTGGCAGAAACACCAGGCCTTCATGGCCGAGCTCGCATCCAACAAGGACTGGCTGGACAAGATCGACAAGGTGAGCGTTTTGTGAGGTTAATGCCCAACTTGCCCACACCGGCCTACATGTCCCAGCTACCCCAGTCCCACGTCACAGAGTCACAGAGTGATACAGCTTGGAAACAGGCCCAACTTGCCCACACTGGCCTACATGTCCCAGCTACACTAGTCCCACCTCATAGAGTCATAGAGTGATACAGTGTGGAAACAGGCCCTATTGGCCCAACTTGCCCACACCGGCCTACCTGTCCCAGCTACACTAGTCCCACCTCACTGAGTCATAGAGTGATACAGCGTGGAAACAGGCCCAACTTGCCCACACCGGCCTACATGTCCCAGCTACACTAGTCCCACCTCATAGAGTCACAGAGTGATACAGCGTGGAAACAGGCCCTTCGGCCCAACTTGCCCACACCGGCCTACATGTCCCAGCTACGCCAGTCCCACCTCACAGAGTCACAGAGTGATACAGCGTGGAAACAGGCCCTCCGGCCCAACTTGCCCACACCGGCCAACATTGTCCCAGCTACGCCAGTCCCACCTACACGTGGCGCAGCGGTGGAGTTGCTGCCTTACAGCGAATGCAGCGCCGGAGACCCGGGTTCGATCCCGACTACGGGTGCTGTCTGTGCGGAGTTTGTACGTTCTGCCCGTGACCTGCGTGGGTTTCCTCCCACACTCCAAAGACATACAAGTTTGTAGGTTAATTGGCTTGGTAAATGTTTTTAAAAATATGTTGCTAATACGTGTAGGATAGTGTTAGTGTGTGGGGATCGCTGGTCGGCGCGGACCTGGTGGGCCGAAAGGGCCTGTTTCTGCGCTGTGTCTCTAAAACTGCCTGCGCTTGGTCCATATCCCTCCCAACCAGTCCTATCCATGTACCTGTCTAGCTCTTTCTCAAACGTTGGGATAGTCCCAGCCTCAACTACCTCCTCCGGCAGCTCGTTCCATACACCCACCACCCTCTGTGTGAAAAAAGTTACCCCTCAGATCCCAATTAAATCTTTTCCCCTTCACCTTGAACCTGTGTCCTCCGGTCCTCGATTCCTCTACTCTGGGCAAGAGACTCTGTGCGTCTACCCGATCTATTCCTCTCATGATTTTGTACACCTCTATAAGATCTCCCCTCATCCCCCTGCGCTCCATGGAATAGAGACCCAGCCTGCTCAACCTCTCCCTGTAGTAGCTCACACCCTGACATCATCCTGTTGGGTCTCATTGTCTGTAACCCGTTTTCACCTAGCCCACACCACCCAACAATGGCCTGTTTCCTGTGTCATCGTCGCTCTTTTGCAAAATCTTTCATTCATCTGTTCTATCTCTCTCTACATCCCAGCCTATCTCTCTCGTTTCCCCCTCCCCTGACTCCCTCAGTCTGAAGAAGGGTCTCGGCCCGAAACGTCACCCATTCCTTTTCTCCAGAGGTGCTGTCAGACCTGCTGAGTCGCTCCTGATATTTGTGTCTCCTTCCAACGCTGTTTAGTTTCGTTAAGAGACACAGCGCGGAAACAGGCCCTTTCGGCCCACCGGGTCCGCGCCGACCAGCGATCCCCGCACACACTAACACCATCCTACACCCACTAGGGACAATTTTTCACATTTATACCAAAGCCAATTAACCTACAAACCCGCACGTCTTTGGAGCGCGGGAGGAAACCGAAGATCTCGGAGAAAACCCACGCAGGGTCACGGGGAGAACGTACAAACTTCAGATCGCACCTCTGTCCCTCTCCCCTTCCCAGTTCTCCCACTGGTCTTCCTGCCTCCCACCAGATCCTATCTTTGTCCCGCCCCCTCCCCCGACATCAGTCTGAAGAAGGGTCTCAACCCGAAACGGCGCCCATTCCTTCTCTCCCGAGATGCCGCCCGGCCCGCTGAGTTACTCCGGCATTTTTGCGTCTCACCCTCGATTTGAACCAGCACCTGCAGTTATTTTCCTACACGTGCAGACCGAGCACACGTGGTCGGGATCGAATCCGGCGGCGTGAGGCAGCGTTTCTACCACAGCGCCCCCCTCATGGTCTCGGCCCGAAACGTCACCCGTTTTCTCCAGAGGCGCGGCTTTTTTTTTTTGCGTCTCCTTCGTGCGTTCGGCGACGGGCGCGGCTCGCTAAACCCCCCGACCCCCCCCTCCCGTTGCAGGACGGGAAGCAGCTGATGTCGGAGAAGCCGGAGACCGTGCCCATCGTGGAGGGGAAGCTGGGAAACCTCCAGCGGCTCTGGGACGAGCTGGAGTCCACCACCAAGACCAAGGCGCAGCGCCTGTTCGACGCCAACCGCGCCGAGCTGTTCACGCAGAGCTGCGCCGACCAGGACCTGTGGCTGAACGACCTGGACAGCCAGCTGCAGTCCGACGACCACGGCAAAGATCTGACCAGTGTCAGCATCCTCCTAAAGAAGCAGCAGGTAAGGAGGACGGGCAAACCCTCGGCAGTCTGCAACAAGTCAATAGACAACAGACAACAGGTGCAGGAGGAGGCCATTCGGCCCTTCGAGCCTGTACGCACCGCCATTCAATGTGATCATGGCTGATCATTCTCAATCAGTACCCCGTTCCTGCCCTCTTCCCCATACCCCCTGACTCCGCTATTCTTAAGAGCTCTATCCAGCTCTCTCTTGAATGCATTCAGAGAATTGGCCTCCACTGCCTTCTGAGGCAGAGAATTCCACAGATTCACAACTGAAAAAGTTTTTCCTCGTCTCAGTTCTAAATGGCCTTACCCCTTATTCTTAAACTGTGTGTGGCCCCTTGTTCTGGACTCCCCCAACATTGGGAACATGTTTCCTGCCTCTAACGTGTCCAACCCCTTAATAATCTTATACGTTTCGATAAGATTTCGTTCGGTACTTGTACCGAATGACAATAAACTTCTATACTATAAGATCTCCTCTCATCCTTCTAAATTCCAGTGTATACAAGCCTAGTCGCTCCAGTCTTTCAACATATGACAGTCCCGCCATTCCGGGAATTAACCTAGTAAGCCAAGTCAAGTCAAGTTTATTTGTTACGTACACATACACGATGTGCAGTGAAATGAAAGTGGCAACGCCTGCGGATTGTGCAAAAAAAAAATTACAATTACAGCGTATAAATTAAAATTAATACAGGGAAAAAAAAAATGTTGTCCCTGGAGTTATAATAGTTATAGTAAAGGCGGTCATGGTGGCGCGGCGGTAGAGTTGCCGCCTTACAGCGAATGCAGCGCCGGAGGCTCAGGTTCGATCCTGACTACGGGCGCCGTCTGTACGGAGTTTGTACGTTCTCCCCGTGACCCGCGTGGGTTTTCCCCCGAAATCTTCGGTTTCCTCCCACGCTAGAAAGACGTACAGGCCATTTAGAACTGAGGTGAGAAAAAACTTTTTCACCCATTGTTGTGAATTTGTGGAATTCTCTGCCACAGAGGGCAGTGGAGGCTAATTCACTGGATGGATTTAAAAGAGAGTTCGATAGAGCTCTAGGGGCTAGCAGAATCAAGGGATATGGGGAGAAGGCAGGCACGGGTTACTGTTTGGGGACGATCAGCCATGATCACAATGAATGGTGGTGCTGGCTCGAAGGGCCTAATGGCCTCCTCCTGCACCTATTTTCTATGTTTCTATTAGGGTTGCCAACTGTCCCGTATTAGCCGGGACATCCCGGATTTTGGGTTAAATTGGCTTGTCCCATACGGGACCGCCCTTGTTTTCGTATTAGGCCCGGACACTGTAGGCCCGGACACTGTAGGCCCGGAGACTGTTGGCCCGGACACTGTATGCCCGGACAATGTAGGCCCGTACACTGTAGGCCCGGAGACTGTAGGCCCGGACATTGTAGGCCCGGACACTGTAGGCCCGGTCACTGTTAGCCCGAACACAGTCGGCCCGGACAGTGTAGGCCAAGACGCTGTAGGCCCGGACACTGTTACCTGGACACTGTAGGCCCGGCCAGTGTAAGTCCGGCCAGTGTAGGCCCGGACAGTGTAGGTCCGGCCAGTGTAGTCCCGGACAGTGTAGGCCTGGACAGTTTAGGTCCGGACAGTGTAGGCCCGGCCAGTGTAGGTCCGGATGGTGTAGGCCCGGACAGTGTAGGCCCGGAGGCCCGGGCACCGCCTGGCGAAGGTTGCCTAGCAACCCGCCTCCCGGCCCGGGCGGCCGCCATTGGAGGGTCGGGAGCACGTGGCCGCCGGCTGGGTGAGGTCAGGCGGGGGCGGTGACGTCACCCTTTTGTCCCGTATTTGGGAGTGAGAAAGTTGGCAACCCCTGGTTTCTATGTCCGTCCTAAGTTCCTCCTCGTCGTCTCTCTCTCTCTCTCTCTCTCTGCAGGTGTTGGAGAACCAGATGCAGGTCCGGCAGAAGGAGCTTGAGGAGCTGAAGAGCCAAGAGCAGGCCCTGGGGCACGAGGACGCCAATGTGGTGGAGGCAGACTGCAAACAGGGCAGGGTGCAGGAGAGATTCCAGCAGCTGTTGGGCCCGGTCAAGGAGAGACGCGACAATCTCATGGCCTCCAAGGAGGGCCACCAGTTCAACCGCGATTTGGAGGACGAAATTGTAAGCTTCCGCGGAAATGCCCTTTGACTACCAACCTGTGCCGACGGGAAAGGTCGTATAGTATTGCAAAATGCCGGAGTAATGCTGGCGGCACGGTAGCGCAGCGGTAGAGTTGCTGCTTTACAGCGAATGCAGCGCCGGAGACTCAGGTTCGATCCTGACCACGGGTGCTGCACTGTAAGGAGTTTGTACGTTCTCCCCGTGACCTGCGTGGGTTTTCTCCGAGATCTTCGGTTTCCTCCCACACTCCAAAGACGTACAGGTATTTTGGCTGGGTAAATGTAAAAATTGTCCCTAGTGGGTGTAGGATAGTGTTAGTGTACGGGGATCGCTGGGCGGCACGGACTTGGTGGGCCGAAAAGGCCTGTTTCCGGCTGTATATATATGATATGATAATATGATATATGATTGACACTATCCGAAACCCACTAGGGACAATGTTTACATTTACAAAACACAAGAACACAAGAAAATAGGAGCAGGAGTAGGCCAACCGGCCCTTCGAGCCCGCTCCGCCATTCAATACGATCATGGCTGTTCCTACCCCAACCCCCTTCCCACTATCGCCCTTCTTCCCACCCAAAAGAACCGTGTGATCTCCTGGGAGAGGCGAAAAACCGGATAAAAACCCAGGCCAATTTGGGGGAAAAAAATCCGGGAAATTCCTCTCCGACCCCAAGCTAGGCGATCGAAACTTGTCCAGGAGATTACTCAGGTCAAACCTGCACGTCTTTGGAGTGTAAGAGGTTAGACAATAGACAATAGGTGCACGAGTAGGCCATTCGGCCCTTCGAGCCAGCACCGCCATTCAATGTGATCATAGCTGATCATTCTCAATCAGTACCCCGTTCCTGCCCTCTCCCCATACCCCCTGACTCTGCTATCCTTAGGAGAACGGGGAGAACGTACAAACTTCAGATAGTTCCTCTGTCCCTCTCTTTCCCCCCCCCTTCCCAGTTCTCCCAATAGTCTTCCTGTCTCGCACTACATCCTATCTTTGTCCCACCCCCTCCCCTGACATCAGTCTGAAGAAGGGTCTCGACCCGAAACGTCACCCATTCCTTCCCTCCCGAGATGCTGCCTGACCCGCTGAGTTACTCCCGCATTTTGTGTGTCACCTTCAATTTGTACCAGCATCTGTAGTTATTTTCTAAAAGGATATAGGTGGAGACAGGAAGACTGGTGGGAGAACTGGGAAGGGGGAGGGGAAAGAGAGGGACAGAGGAGCTAGCTGAAGTTAGAGAAGTCAATGTTCATACCGCTGGGATGTGAGCTGCCCAAGCGAAATATGAGGTGCTGTTCCTCCAATTTGCGCTGGGCCTCACTATGACAATGGTGGAGGCCCAGGACAGAAATGTCAGACTGGGAGTGGGAGGGGGAGTTGAAGTGCTGAGCCACCGGGAGATCAGGTTGGTTAAGGCGGACTGAGCGAAGGTGTTGAGCGAAATGATCGCTGAGCCTGCGCTTGGTCTCGCCGATGTAGAGAAGTTGACATCTGGAACAGCAGAAGAAGGGTCTTGACCCGAAAAACGTCACCCATTCCCTCTCTCCGGAGATGCTGCCTGGCCCGCTGAGTTACTCCAGCGTTTTGTGTCTACCTTCGATTTATACCAGCAGCTGCAGTTATTTTCTGATGGTGATCGGAACAAAATTGCGTATTATTACACTGGGGAAATAATCATCGATACCACGGGATTTTAACATGTGGCAATTGTTAGCTGCTGTTTTCATCAGTGATAGGAGCAGAATTAGGCCATTCGGCCCGTCAGGTCTATTCCGCCATTCAATCATGGCTGACCTATCTCTCCCTCCCAACCCCATTCTCCTCCCCGTAACCCCTGACAGCCAACACAATCAAAGGCGGCAGTATTATAAGAGCGGCACGGTGGCGCAGCGGTAGAACGACTGCCTTAAGGAGCCAGAGACCCGGGTTCGATCCTGACTACGGGCGCTGTTAGGGTCGCCAACTGTCCCGTATTAGCCGGGACATCCCGTATATTGGACCAAATTGGTTTGTCCCGTACGGGACCGCCCTTGTCCCGTATTAGGCCCAGGGGGGCACTGTAGGCCCGGACACTGTAGGCCCGGACGCTCGAGGCCCGGACACTGTAGGTCCGGACACTGTAGGTCCGGACACTGTAGGCCCGGACAGTGTAGGCCCGGACACTGTAGGTCCGGACACTGTTGGCCCGGACACTGTAAGCCCGGACAGTGTAGGCCTGGACACTGTAGGCCCGGACACTGTAGGCCCGGACACTGTAGGCCCGGACACTGTAGGCCCGGACACTGTAAGCCCGGACAGTGTAGGCCTGGACACTGTAGGCCCGGACACTGTAGGCCCGGGCACTGTAGGCCCGGACACTGTAGGCCCGGACACTGTAGGTCCGGACAGTGTAGGCCCGGAGGCCCGGGCGCCGCCTAACGGAGGTTGCATAGCAACCCGCCTCCCGGCGCGGGCAGCCGCCATTGGTGGAGCGGGAGCACGGGGCCGCTGGCTGGGCGAGGTCACGTGGGGCGCGGGCCGGTGACGTCACCTTTTGTCCCTTATTTGGGAGTGAGATAGTTGGCAACCCCCAGGTGCTGTCTCCTCAATGCGTTGAATGGCGGCAGGAGAATAAGGGTGGCACAGCGGTAGAGCCTTACAGTGCCTCGTGAAAATTGTAAATTGCCCCCAAGTTTGTGAGTGTGGAATAGTGTCAGTGTGCGGGGATCGCTGGTTGGCACGGACTCGGTGGGCCGAAGGGCCTATTTCCGCGCTGTATCTCTAAACTAAACTAAATCCTATCAAGCTAATGGACGATCAACACTGTTAATCTAATCCCTCTCTTTCTCTCTCTCTCTCCCTCTCTCTCTCTCTCTCTCTCTCTCTCTCTCTCTCTCTCCAGCTCTGGGTTAATGAACGATTGCCGCTGGCAACCTCCACAGACCACGGGAACAACCTGCCAACCGTGCAGTTACTCATTAAAAAAAACCAGGTGAGTCGAAAATTTCGAAGGACGAGAGGGAGATCTTACAGAGACGTATAAAACTATAAAAGGACTGGACAAGCTGGATGCAGGAAAAATGTTCCCAATGTTGGGGGAGTCCAGAACCAGGGGCCACACACACACAGTCTTAGAATAAAGGGGAGGCCATTTAAAACTGAGGTAAACGGAGGAAAAACTTTTTCACCCAGAGAGTTGTGAATTTGTGGAATTCTCTGCCACAGAGGGCAGTGGAGGCCAATTCACAGGATGAATTTAAGAGAGAGTTAGATAGAGCTCTAGGGGCTAGCGGAATCAAGGGGTATGGGGAGAAGGCAGGCACGGGTTACTGATTGTGGATGATCAGCCATGATCACAATGAATGGCGGTGCTGGCTCGAAGGGCCGAATGGCCTCCTCCCGCACCTATATTCTACGTTTCTATGGGAACGTGATACACCCTGGAAGCGGGTTGCTACGCAACCTCCGTTAGGCGGCCACCGGGCCTACACTGTCCGGACCTGCAGTGTCCGGGCCTACAGTGTCCGGGCCTACACTGTCCGGGCCCACAGTGTCCGGGCCTACAGTGCACGGGCCTACAGTGTCCGGGCCTACACTGTCCGGGCCTACAGTGTCCGGGCCTACACTGTCCGGGCCTACACGGGCCGGGCCTACAGTGTCCGGGCCTACAGTGTCCGGGCCTACACTGTCCGTCCGGGCCTGCAGTGTCCGGACCTACAGTGTCTGGGCCTACAGCGCCCCCCTCAGGCCTGATGCAGGACAAGGGCAGTCCCGTATGGGACAGACCAATTTTAGCCCAATATACGGGATGTCCCGGCTAATAAGGGACAGTTGGCAACCCTGCGGGTGATAAAATGACAACAACGGCCTAACGTTTGCGCCTGGTTTTCTTTCAGACCCTGCAGAAGGAGATCCAGGGCCACCAGCCCCGGATCGACGACATCGCGGAGCGCGGGGAGACGCTGGCCGTGGCGGGCCGCGTGGACTCGGACGTGCTGCGCGGGCGCCTGGGGGACCTCCAGGGGACGTGGCGGGACCTGCAGGAGGAGACGGACCGTCGCAGCGAGCGGCTGCAGGAGTCCCAGAGGGCCCAGCAGTTCTACTTTGACGCCGCCGAGGCTGAGGCGTGGATGGGGGAGCAGGAACTGCACATGATGTCGGAAGAGAGGGCCAAGGTACGGTACGATGCGACGCGATACGATACAACAGAACTTTATTAATCCCAGGAGGGACATTGATCGTTTTCAGTCAGAGAGTGGTGAAGGTGTGGAATTCTCTGCCTCAGAAGGCAGTGGAGGCCAGTTTCATTTCACTGCACATCGTGTATGTGTACGTGACAAATAAACTTGACTTGACTTTGTTTACTAGGTTCATTCCCGGGAATGGCGGGACTATCATATGTTGAAAGACTGGAGCGACTAGGCTTGTATACACTGGAATTTAGAAGGATGAGAGGGGACCTTATAGTATAGAACTTTATTGTCATTCGGTACAAGTACCGAACGAAATCTTATCGAAACGTATAAGATTATTAAGGGGTTGGACACGTTAGAGGCAGGAAACATGTTCCCAATGTTGGGGGAGTCCAGAACAAGGGGCCACACAGTTTAAGAATAAGGGGTAAGGCCATTTAGAACTGAGACGAGGAAAAACTTTTCCAGTTGTGAATCTGTGGAATTCTCTGCCTCAGAAGGCAGTGGAGGCCAATTCTCTGAATGCATTCAAGAGAGAGCTGGATAGAGCTCTTAAGGATAGCGGAGTCAGGGGGTATGGGGAGAAGGCAGGAACGGGGTACTGATTGAGAATGATCAGCCATGATCGCATTGAATGGCGGTGCTGGCTCGAAGGGCTGAATGGCCTCCTCCTGCACCTATTGTCTATTGTCTATTGTCTAGGTAGGGGTATGTACAGGCACGGTTTGCGAATTGATTAGTAGATATAAAACAGATGGAGAAAACCCACCCAGGTCATAGAAACATAGAAAATCAGTGCAGGAGGAAGCCATTCGGCCCTTCGAGCCAGCACCGCCATTCACCATGATCATGGCTCATCATTCTCAATCAGTCCCCGTTCCTGCCTTCTCCCCATACCCCCTGACTCCGCTATCCTTAAGAGCTCTATCCAGCTCTCTCTTGAATGCATTCAGAGAATTGCCCTCCACTGCCTTCTGAGGCAGAGAATTCCACAGATTCACAACTCTCTGACTGAAAAAGTTTTTCCTCATCTCCGTTCTAAATGGCCTACCCCTTATTCTTAAACTGTGTGGCCCCTGGTTCTGGACTCCCCCAACATTGGGAACACGTGTCCAACCCCTTAATAATCTTATACGTTTTGATAAGATCCCCTCTCATCCTTCTAAATTCCAGTGTATTCAAGCCTAGTCGCTCCAGTCTTTCAACATACGACAGTCCCGCCATTCCGGGAATTAACTTCGTGAACCTACGCTGCACGCCCTCAATAGCAAGAATATCCTTCCTCAAATTTGGAGACCAAAACTGCACACAGTACTCCAGGTGCGGTCTCACTAGGGCCCTGTACAACTGCATGTACAAGCATGGATTGAGAACTGATTAGTAGATATAAAACAGATGGAGAAAACCCACGCAGGTCAAAGAAACATAGAAACATAGAAAATCGGTGCAGGAGGAGGCCATTCGGCCCTTCGAGCCAGCACCGTCATTCATTGTGATCCTGGCTGATCATCCACAATCAGTAACCCGTGCCTGCCTTCTCCCCATATCCCTTGATTCCACTAGCCCCTAAAGCTCTATCTAACTCTCTTTTAAACTCATCCAGTGATTTGGCCTCCACTGCCCTCTGCGTCGGAGAATCCCACAAATTCACAACTCTCTGGGTGAAAAAGTTGCTTCTCACCTCAGTTTTAAATGGCCTCCCCTTTATTCTTAGACTGTGTGTGGCCCCTGGTTCTGGACTCCCCCAACATTGGGAATGTTTTTCCTGCATCTAGCTTGTCCAGTCCCTTTTATAATTTTATACGTCTCTATAAGATCCCCCTCTCATCCTTCTAAACTCCAGTGAATACAAGCCTAGTCTTTCCTCGTGTTGTCAGTCCCGCCGTCCCAGGGATCAATCTCACGAACCTCACGGTCCCGGGGAGAACGTACGAACGTCGTGCAGAAAAGCACCCGTGGTTGGGATCGAACCCGGGTCTCCGGCGCTGTAAGCAGTGGCTCTACCGCTGCGCCACCGTGCTGCCCCCTACTTGAAACTCTTCAGAATGTTCTGGAAGAGATGCGAAGAGATGCGGCAATGGTGACCTCCTGGAATCGGCAGACAGGACATCGCAGAGCTCAGTGCTTGGGCCGCAACTATTCATGATACGATACGATACGACAGTCTTCAGAGCACAAGATACATGAAGCATGAAAGTAAAGTGACAAGTGGAAAGGATTGGGGTTTAGTTTAGTTTAGTTTAGAGATACAGCGCGGAAACAGGCCCTTCGGCCCACCGAGTCCGCGCCGACCAGCGATCCCCGCACACTAATGCCATCCGACACACACCAGGGACAATTTACACTTACACCGAGCCAATTAACCTACAAACCCACACGTCTTTGGAGTGTGGGAGGAAAACGAAGATCTCGGAGAAAACCCACGCGGGTCACGGGGAGAACGTACAAACTCCGTGCAGACGGCGCCCGTAGTCGGGATCGAACCCGGGCAGCAACTCTGCCGCTGCGCCACTGTGACCGCCAAAGATTTGGGGGAGGGTGGGGGGGAGGAGGGGGTCAGTCTCAGTCTCCCCCTTCTACAGAAGGGGGAGGAGTTGTACGGTTTGATAGCCACGGGGAAGAAGGATCTCCTGTGGGCGTTCTGTGCTGCATCTCGGTGGGACCAGTCTGTTGCTGAAGATGCTCCTCAGGTTGGCCAGAGAACCAAACGCAATCAAATGTAAACAAAGGCATTTTTGGCGGCGTTTCGAGTCGTGTGTTCAGTTCCAGGCGCCGCGTTACAGGAAAGATGTTTCGGTTTAGTTTTGAGCTGTAGCACGGATATCGGAACGTACAAACTCCGTACAGGCAGCACCCGTAGTCAGGATCGATCCCGGGCCTCTGGCGCTGTGAGGCAGCAACTCTGCCGCTGCGCCACCGTGTGGCCCGTACCAGTATATTATTGGTATTTATGTTATACTATCCCTCGCCCTTGACCCGTATTAGGCCCAGGGGGCGCTGTAGGCCCAGACGCTGTAGGCCTGGACACTGTGGGTCCGGACGCTGTAGGCCCGGACACTGTAGGCCCGGTGGCCCGGGAGCCGCCCAACGGAGGTTGCTTAGCAACCCGCCTCCCGGCCCGGGCAGCCGCCGTTGGTGGAACGGGAGCACGTGGCCGCTGGCTGTGCGAGGTGTGGGGCGCGGGGCGGCGACGAAGACGTCACCTTGCCCCGACATTTGGGAGTGAGATAGGTGGCACCCCCTGGTGGCTGGCTGTGTTGTGCTCGGTTTGCGGTGTGTTTTATTGACGTTTAACTGCTGTTTAACGGGCATTGTCTTGTGTTAAAAGGACGAACAGAGTGCCCTGGCAATGGTGAAGAAGCACCAGGTGGTGGAGCAGTCGCTGGAGGACTACGCCCAAACGATCCACCAGCTGTCCAACCTGAGCCGAAACCTGATAACCAACAGCCATCCTGAGAGGTGAGTGCCAACAGTTCTTCAGTTTACCAGTGATCGGAGCAGAATTAGGCCATTCGGCCCATCATGTAGGGCGGCCACGGTGGCGCGGCGGTAGTCGCAGCGAATGCAACGCCGGAGACCCGGGTTCCATCCTGACCGCGGGCGCTGTCCGTACGGAGTTTGTACGTTCTCCCCCGTGACCTGCGCGGGTTTTCTCCGAGATCTTCGGATTCCTCCCACGCTCCAAAGACGTGCAGCTTTGGTAGGTTAATTGGCTTGGTAAATGTAACAAAAATTGTCCCAAACAAGCTTTTGTACAGAACTTTCTCACAGGCTGCTAAGGTTTTCGAACTTACCAGCACAAAATGTCCTCCAAAGTGGCCACAAAATGGTTCCCCCCCCAAGTTAGCTTCCACATTGTGTGTGTAGGATAGTGTTAGTGTGCGGGGATCGCTGGTCGGCGTGGACCCGGTGGGCCGAAAGGGCCTGTTTCCACGCTGTATCTCTATTCTAAACTAAACTAAAAGAGAGGGGCTGCTTGAAGTTGGAGAAATCAATATTCATACATAGATATCGACATACCAAAAACTCTCGTTTGTTTGTTCCTCAACTGCAGCCAAATCGGTACACGATAGCGTGACAATTTCAGGCCCACCTTACTCACCGTCGTCCCTTTGGTGCTAATAGAAGAAGTTTCATTGAAATCGGTGTTATATTTTTTAAGTTATTCGCATTTTAAAGTTTAAATCTATCTCCTAGGGAGGGAGGAGTGGGGGGGGGAGGATAAGGGGGGATGGAGGTGAAGGGGAGGGGGAGGGGAGGGGGAGGAGTGTGGAGGGGGGGTGCAAGGGGGAGGGGGAGGGGAGGAGGGAGGGAGGAGTGGGAGGGAGGGAGGAGTGGGAGGGGAGGTGAAGGGGAGGGGGAGGGGAGGGGGAGGAGTGGGAGGGGAGGCGAGGGGGGGGGATAAGGGGGGGGGGAGGGAAAGGAGGGAGGGGGAGGAGGGAGGGAGGAGTGTGGAGGGGGGGTTCAGGGGGGAGGGGGAGGGGAGGGAGGGAGGGAGGAGTGGGAGGGGAGGGGGGGGATAAGGGGGGGGGAGGGGAAAGGAGGGAGGGGGTAGAGGAGGGGGAGGGGGGGAGAGGAGTGGAAGGGGAGGCAAGCGGGAAGGATAAGGGGGGTTTAGTGGGGTGGAGTGGGGGGAGGAAGGGAGAGGGGAGAGGGGGAGGGGAGGAGGGGGGTAGGGGAGGGGGAAGGAGGGAGGAGTGGGGAGGGGGAGAGAGGAGTGGAAGGGGAGGCAAGCGGGGAGGTTAAGGGGGGTTTAGTGGGGTGGAGTGGGGGGAGGAAGGGAGAGGGGAGGAGGGGGGGTAGGGGAGGGGGAAGGAGGGAGGAGTGGGAGGGGAGAGGGTGCTGCACCAATGCCGGAGAGGTTTGGGCCCAACGGGTCCTCTTGGCCTAGTGCACAGATAGATACGTGTGCGAAGGAACTGCAGATGCCGGTTTAAACCAAAGCCTACGTTGAGACTCCCAACGCGTGATTTACCGCCCCATGCAGTGACCGGATAACCCTGAGGCAGTCACAGGTGGACAAGTTGTACGCGGGGCTGAAAGACCTGGCCGAGGAGAGGCGGGAGAAGCTGCAGGAACGCCTGCGGCTCTGCCAGCTCAAGCGGGAAGTGGACGACCTGGAGCTGTGGATCGCCGAGCGGGAGATAGTGGCGGGGTCCCACGAGCTGGGGCAGGATTACGAGCACGTCACCGTGAGTAGGCCGCCTTTTCACCTCCTCGCTGGAGTTCAGAAGGACGAGGGACGTCTCTTAGAGGAACCTATAAAATTGTAATAAAAGGACTGGACCAACTAGATGCAGGAAAAATAGACAATATTGTCATTTGTCAAATTCAGTCTGAAGAAGGGTCTCGACCCGAAACGTCACCCATTCCTTCTCTCCAGAGATGCTGCCGGTCCCACTAAGTTACTCCAGCATTTTGTGTCTACCCTCACATTTATCTACATTATACTGCATCCGCCCAATAGACAATAGTCAATAGACAATAGGTGCAGGAGGAGGCCATTCGTCCCTTGGAGCCAGCACCGCCATTCAATGTGATCATGGCTGATCATTCTCAATCAGTAACCCCGTTCCTGCTTTCTCCCCCTGACTCCGCTATCCTTAAGAGCTCTATCCAGCTCTCTCTTGAATGCATCCAGAGAATTGGCCTCCACTGCCTTCTGAGGCAGAGAATTCCACATATTGACAACTTTCTGACTGAAAAAGTGTTTCCTCGTCTCCGTTCTAAATGGCCTACCCCTTATTCTTAAACTGTGGCCCCTGGTTCTGGACTCCCCCAACATTGGGAACATGTTTCCTGTCTCTAACGTGTCCAACCCCTTAACAATCTTATATGTTTCAATAAGATCCCCTCTCATCCTTCTAAATTCCAGTGTATATAAGCCTAGTCGTTCCAGTCTTTCAACATACGACAGTCCCGCCATTCCGGGAATTAACCTAGTAAACCTAGATAGAGCTCTTAAGGATATCGGAGTCAGGGGGTATGGGGAGAAGGCAGGAACGGGGTACTGATTGAGAATGATCCAAAGACGTACAGGTATGTAGGTTAATTGGCTGGGTAAATGTAAAAATTGTCCCTAGTGGGTGTAGGATAGTGTTAATGTACGGGGATCACTGGGCGGCACGGACTTGCAGGCCGAAAAGGCCTGTTTCCGGCTGTATATATATGATATGATATGATATGATCAGCCACGATCACATTGAATGGCGGTTGCTGGCTCGAAGGGCCGAATGGCCTCCTCCTGCATCTATTGTATATTGTCTAAACCTACGCTGTTCCCAATGTTGGGCGAGTCCAGAACCAGGGGCCACACACACAGTCTAAGAATAAAGGGGAGGCCATTTAAAACTGAGGTAAACGGAGAAAACACTTTTTCACCCAGAGAGTTGTGAAACTGTGGAATTCTCTGCCACTGGAGGCCGATTCACTGGATGACTTTAAGAGAGAGTTAGATGGAGCTCAAGGGGCTAGCGGAATCAAGGGATGTGGAGAGAAGGCAGGCACGGGTTTCATTGTGGTCATGGCTGATCATCCACATCAGTAACCCGTGCCTGCCTTCTCCCCATATCCCTTGATTTCGCTGCCCCTGGAGCTCTATCTAACTCTCTTTTAAATTCGTCCAGTGAATTGGCCTCCACTGCCTTATGTGGCAGAGAATTCCACAGATTCACAACTCTGGGTGAAAGTTTTTTCTCACCTCAGTTTTAAATGGCCTCCCCTTTATTCTAAGACTGTGTGGCCCCTGGTTCTGGACTCCCCCCAACATTGGGAGCATTATTCCGGAATCTAGCTTGTCCAGTCCTTTATAATTTTGTACGTCTCTATAAGATCCCCTCTCATCCTTCTAAATGCCATTGAATACAAGCCCAGTCTTTCCAATCTTTCCTCATATGACAGTCCCGCCATCCCAGGGATTAACCTGATGAACCTACGCTGCACTGCCTCAATAGCAAGGACATCCTTCCTCAAATTAGGAGACCAAAACTGCACACAATACTCCAGGTGTGGTCTCACCAGGGCCCTGTACAACTGCAGAAATATCTCTTTACTCCTAAGCTCAAATCCTCTCGTTATGAAGGCCAACATGCCATTAGCTTTCTTCACTGCCTGCTGTATCTGCAAGCTTACTTTCAGTGACTGGTGTACAAGGACACACAGGTCTTGTTGCACTTCCCCTTTACCTAATCTGACACCATTGAGATAATAATCTGCCTCCTTGTTTTTGCCGCCAAACCTCACATTTATCAAATTCAGTCTGAAGAAGGGTCTCGACCCGAAACGTCACCAATTCCTTCTCTCCAGAGATGCTGTCTGACCCGCTGAGTTACTCCAGCATTTTGTGTCTACCCTCACATTTATCTACATTATACTGCATCTGCCCAATAAACAATAGGTGCAGGAGGAGGCATTCGGCCCTTCGAGCCTGTACGCACCGCCATTCAATGTGTTCATGGCTGATCATTCGCAATCAGTACCCCGTTCCTGCCTTCTCCCCATACCCCCTGACTCCGCTATCCTTAAGAGCTCTATCCAGCTCTCTCTTGAATGCATCCAGAGAATTGCCTCCACTGCCTTCTGAGGCAGAGAATTCCACAGATTCACAACTCTCTGACTGAAAAAGTTTTTCCTCATCTCCGTTCTAAATGGCCTACCCCTTATTTTTAAACTGTGGCCCCTTGTTCTGGACGCCCCCCAACATTGGGAACATGTTTCCTGCCTCTAACGTGTCCAACCCCTTAATAATCTTATACGTTTCGATAAGATCCCCTCTCATCCTTCTAAATTCCAGTGTATACAAGCCCAGTCGCTCCAGTCTTTCAACACTGGCTAAGGTGATGCAAATTATACTGATCTCAGAAGGTATGGGGTTGTGATCTACATGATGCATTCATAGCGAGGGGATTTGAGTATAGGAGCAGCGAGGTTCTGCTGCAGTTGTACAGGGCATTGGTGAGACCACACCTGGAGTATTGCGTACAGTTTTGGTCTCCTAATCTGAGGAAAGACATTCTTGCCATAGAGGGAGTACAGAGAAGGTTCACCAGATTGATTCCTGGGATGGCAGGACTTTCATATGAAGAAAGACTGGATAGACTCGGCTTGTACTCGCTGGAATTTAGAAGATTGAGGGGGGGATCTTATAGAAACTTTCAAAATTCTTAAGGGGTTGGACAGGCTAGATGCAGGAAGATTGTTCCCGATGTTGGGGAAGTCCAGAACAAGGGGTCACAGTTTAAGGATAAGGGGGAAGTCTTTTAGGACCGAGATGAAAACGTTTTTTTTTCACACAGAGAGTGGTGAATCTGTGGAATTCTCTGCCACAGAGAGTAGTTGAGGCCAGTTCATTGGCTATATTTAAGAGGGAGTTAGATGTGGCCCTTGTGGCTAAAGGGATCAGGGGGTATGGAGAGAAGGCAGGTACGGGATACTGAGTTGGATGATCAGCCATGATCATATTGAATGGCGGTGCGTACAGGCTCGAAGGGCCGAATGGCCTACTCCTGTACCTATTTTCTATGTTTCTATGTTTCTATGACACTGCATCTGCCCAGTGGCTTCCTCCCTGCTCCCATGTGTGTCTTGTCTTTTTGTCTCGGCGGGGCAGATGCTGCGGGATAAGTTCCGGGAGTTTGCCCGCGACACCAGCAGCATCGGGCAGGAGCGGATGGACTCGGTCAACCGGCTGGCCGACGATCAGATCGACCTGGGCCACCCGGAGAACTCCACCATCGCAGAGTGGAAGGACGGCCTGAACGAGGCGTGGGCCGACCTGCTGGAGCTGATCGACACCCGCACGCAGATGCTGGCCGCCTCCTACGAGCTGCACAGCTTCTACCACCACGCCCGCGACACGCTGGACCGCGTCCGCGACAAGGAGAAGCAGCTGCCCGAGGAGATGGGCCGGGACCTCAACACCGTGGAGAGGATGCATCGCATGCACACTACCTACGAGCATGACATCCAGGCGCTCAGCACACAGGTACCGGCAGGGGCATGCACCTCAGGGGAGGGAGGGAGGGAGGGAGGGAAGGAGGATGCACCGCATGCACACTACCTACGAGCATGACATCCAGGCGCTCAGCACACAGGTACCAGCAGGGCATGCACCTCAGGGGAGGGAGGGAGGGAGGGAAGGAAGGAGGGAGGGAGGGAAGGGAGGGAGGGAGGGAGGGAGGGAGGGAGGGAGGGAGGGAGGGAGGGAGGGAGGGAGGGAGGGAAGGGGGATGCACCGCATGCACACTACCTACGAGCATGACATCCAGGCGCTCAGCACACAGGTACCAGCAGGGCATGCACCTCAGGGGAGGGAGGGAGGGAGGGAGGGAAGGAGGATGCACCGCATGCACACTACCTACGAGCATGACATCCAGGCGCTCAGCACACAGGTACCAGCAGGGCATGCACCTCAGGGGAGGGAGGGAGGGAGGGAGGGGAGGGAGGGAGGGAGGGAGGGAGGGAGGGAGGGAGGGAGGGTCGGAGGGAGGGAGGGAGGGAGGGAGGGAGGGAGGGAGGGTCGGAGGGAGGGAGGGAGGGAGGGAGGGAGGGAGGGAGGGAGGGAGGGTCGGAGGGAGGGAGGGAGGGAGGGAGGGAGGGAGGGAGGGAGGGAGGGAGGGTGGGAGGGAGGGTGGGAGGGAGGGAGGGAGGGAGGGAGGGAGGGAGGGAGGGAGGAATAAATAAATAAATGGATGGATGAACAAGCGAATAAATGAACAAATGAATGAACGAACAGACGGACGAACGAACGAATAAATGAAGGAAGGAAGGAATGGAGGAATGAATGAATGAGTGAATAAATGGATGAATGAGTGAATGAATGAATGAATGAATGAAGGAAGGAACGAACGAACGAACGATCGAGTAAACGAATGAACAAATGAACAAATAAACGAATGTATGAATGGACGGACGAACAAATGAATGAATGAATGAATGAGTGAGTGAGTGAATGAATAAATGGATGAACGAACGAATGATCGAGCGAGCGAGCGAATGAACGAACAAATGAACAAATGAATGAATGAACGAGCGAGCGAAGGAATGAATAAATGAACGAATGAATGAATGGACGGACAGACGAACGAGTGAATGAATGAAGAATGAATGAGAGTGAATGAATAAATGAACGAATGAATGAATCAATTAATTCATTAATTGATTGATTGATTGATCGATTAATTGATTAATTAATTAATGGGCGTGCGGGCGAGGGGAGTCCGAGGGTCCCCAACGAGGTGGATGGTAGCTGAGGACTTCGTTCTGGCCGCTGAAGGCTTTCTTTTCCGTCCGGTCACGCAGGTGAGGCAGGTGCAGGACGACGCGGCTCACCTGCGCTCGGCCTACGCCGGCGAGAAGGCGGAGGACATCCAGCGGCACGAGGACAACGTGGTGGAGGCCTGGAACGCCCTGCTCAGCTCCAGCGGGGGCCGCAAGCAGCTGCTGTCCGACACGGTGGAGAAATTCCGCTTCTTCAACCTGGTCCGAGGCCTCCTGCTGTGGATGAATGACGTGAACCGACAGATGGACGCCCAGGAGAAGCCCAGGTATCCCCCACTCAGCCTCACTCAGCCTTCCAGCCCAGGCCGGCGGGCGGGCGGCCAATTTAGTCCCCATCGGTTTCCATTTATTATTGCCACCTGTACCCAGGCACAACAGGCGTGTGAATTGTCCGCGGATTTCCGCATTTTAAAATCCATTTTCCGCACTTCTTTGGCGAGATTTCCGCGTTTTTACAATCCATTTTCCACACTTTTTTTTGCATGATTTACGCGTTTTGAAATCCATTTTCCGCGGTTTTTTGGTGAGATTTTTGCATTTTTAAAATCCATTTTACGCGCTTTTTTGGCGAGTTTTTTGCATTTTTTTTAATCCATTTTCCGCACTTTTTTGGCGGGCTTTCCGCGTTTTCAAAATCCATTTCACGTGCTTTTTTGGTGAGATTTACGCGTTTTTAAATCCATTTTACGCGCTTTCTTGCGCGATTTACGCGTTTTAAAATCCATTTTACGCACTTTTTTTTTGCAAGATTTCTACGTTTTTAAATCCATTTTACGCACTTTTTTTTTGCAAGATTTCCGAGTTTCTAAATCCATTTTACGCGCTTTTTTGATGAGATTTCCGCGTTTTTATAATCCATTTTACGCGCTTTTTTGGCGAGTTTTTCCGCATTTTTTTAATCCATTTTACGCGCTTTTTTTGCGAGATTTTTGCGTTTTTACCATCCATTTTCCGCACTTTTTTGGCGGGCTTTCCGCGTTTTCAAAATCCATTTTACGTGCTTTTTTGGTGAGATTTACGCGTTTTTAAATCCATTTTACGCGCTTTCTTGCGCGATTTCTACGTTTTTAAATCCATTTTACGCGCTTTTTTTTGCAAGATTTCTGCGTTTTTACAATCCATTTTACGCACTTTTTTTTGCAAGATTTCCGAGTTTCTAAATCCATTTTACGCGCTTTTTTGATGAGATTTCCGCGTTTTTAAAATCCATTTCTATGTGTATCCCCACTGCCGACTTCCTTGGCCGGCTGGATAAACCAGCAAAGCTCTGGAACCAAGAGTGCCAGAAAATCAGTGGTGGAACTGTAATGAGTAAATATTACATTTAAGTGCAAGATTGTATAACTAAATTAATTAAGACGGGGTTAAAATGTAAAATGTAAAATGGTATGAAATATTTGATATTTTTTCAAAATTAATCAAAATAAAACTGGTACCAAAACCAGAATGGATCATTTTTGGAATATCGGAAGGTAACCCTGAATTAAACGTGTTTCAGAAGAATTTATTTAATTACGGGCTAATAATGGGAAAAAAGCTCATACTGAAATTCTGGAAAAATGCGCCCACACCAACAATAAAAATGTGGATATCAAATATGTTTGAAACACTACATTTGGAAGAGATGAGATTCCTCTTAGCAGGTAAAGCAGACCAATTCCAAAAGACGTGGTCTACGTTTTTGGACCTATTACAAGCATGAGGTGCAATAGTAATTTTACAAAGAAATAAATAAATAAATGGTATCAGGACCTGGTAACAGGAGGTAAAACAACAAAACAGACTTGGTTGGTAGTCCCCTTCCTGCGGAGTTTAATGTTATAACAGAGCGATTGTTTCTACCCCTTTTTTTTTTTTTTTCTTTCTTTTCTAGGGTCTACTTTCTTACTTTACTTCCTTCTCTACTTCTTTTCCAAGGGGCTTTCTTTTCCCAACACTCTCTTGCACTTCACGACTCTTGCGCACTTTCTTTCCTTACTTCTTTACTTCTATCTTTTTCTTAAAGCTCAAAAAAATGAAGCGGTATAAAAAATGTATTAAGATATATCTGTTGTATTATTGTAATTTACCGTACTTTTAATAAAAATATTAAAAAAAAAAAAAAAAAAATGTAAAACACAGCAGATAAACCAATTACCACCATCCAGTCAGCTAAATGACTATACATGATGACAATCAAGCCATCTATAGAGTATACAGGATATAATGTTTAGGGTGAGATAGACAATAGACAATAGGTGCAGGAGGAGGCCATTCGGCCCTTCGAGCCAGCACCGCCATTCAATGTGATCATGGCTGATCATCCACAATCAGTACCCCGTTCCTGCCCTCTCCCCATACCCTCTGACTCCGCGATCCTTAAGAGCTCTATCTGGCTTCACTGCCTGCTGAACCTGCATGCTTCTTAAAGTCCGGGCGGCACGGTGGCGCAGCGGTAGAGTAGAGTTGCAGCGCCGGAGACCCGGGTTCGATCCCGACTACGGGTGCCGTCTGTACGGAGTTTGTACATTCTCCCCGTGACCTGCGTGGGTTTTCTCCGAGATCTTCGGTTTCCTCCCACACTCCAAAGGCGTGCAGGTTTGTAGGTGAATTGGCTCGGTGAAAACGTAAATTGTCCCTAGTGTGTGTAGGACAGTGTTGGTGTGCGGGGATCGCTGGTCGGAGCGGACTCGGTGGGCCGAAGGGCCTGTTTCCACGCTGTATCTCTAAACCAAACAAAACTAAATTTACTAAGCCAATTAACCTACAAAACCTGTCTGAAGAAGGGTCTCGACCTGAAACGTCACCCATTCCTTCTCTCCCGAGATGCTGCCTGACCTGCTGAGTTACTCCAGCATTTTGTGTCTACCTTCAACTTACATACCTGCACGTCTTTGGAGTGTGGGAGGAAACCAAAGATCTCGGAGAAGACCCAGGCGGTTTTCCCACAAAGAGCCCTCCTTCCCTTGAGTTTAGTTTATTGTCACGTGTACCGAGGTACAGTGAAAAGCTTTCGTAGCGTGAAAGATAATGCACGATTACAATCGAGCTGTTTACAGTGTATACACGTCTGTACAAGTCAAGGGTTACTGGGAGAAGGCAGGAGAATGGGAATGGGAGGCAGCGATCAGCCACAGGCAGAGACAGGCAGCATCTCTGGAGAGAAGGAATGGGCGACGTTTCGTGTCGAGGCCCTTCTTCATCCTATCTCTGTCCCGCCCCCTCCCCTGATATCACTGAAGAAGGGTCTCGACCCGAAACGTCACCCATTCCTTCTCTCCTGAGATGCTGCCTGACCCGCTGAGTTACTCCAGCATTTTGTGTCTACCTTTGGCATTGGTAGGCATTGTTCTTTCATAACAAGAGGAGTTGAATATAGGAGCAAAGAGGTCCTTCTGCAGTTGTACAGGGCCCTAGTGAGACCGCACCTGGCTCGAAGGGCTGAATGGCCTACTCCTGCACCTATTGTCTATTGTCTACTGTGTGCAGTTTTGGTCTCCAAATTTTAGGAACGACATCCTTGCAATTGAGGGCGTGCAGCGTAGGTTCACCAGGTTAATTCCCGGAATGGCGGGACTGTCGTACGTTGAAAGACTGGAGCGACTAGGCTTGCATACACTGGAATTTAGACGGATGAGAGGGGACCTTATTGAAACATATAAGATTATTAAGGGATTGAACACGTTAGAGGCAGGAAACATGTTCCCAATGTTGGAGGAGTCCAGAACCAGGGGCCACAGTTTAAGAATAAGGGGTTGGCCATTTAGAACGGAGATGAGGAAAAACCTTTTCAGTCAGAGAGTTGTAAATCTGTGGAATTTTCTGCATCAGAAGGCAGTGGAGGCCAATTCTCTGAATGCATTCAAGAGAGAGCTAGATAGAGCTCTTAAGGATAGCGGAGTCAGGGGGTATGGGGAGAAAGCAGGAACGGGGTACTGATTGAGAATGATCAGCCATGATCACATTGAATGGCGGTGCTGGCTCGAAGGGCCGAATGGCCTCCTCCTGCACCTATTGTCTATTATCACATTGAATGGCGGTGCGGGCTCGAAGGGCCGAATGGCCTCCTCCTGCACCTATTGTCTATTGTCTCCACAGAAGCTGCCTGACCCGCTGAGTTACTCCAGCATTTTGTGTCTATCTTTGTTTTAAACCAGCATCTGCAGTTCCTTCATACACATTGCTAGGTGTTTGGCGGGTGGGAGCGAGAGGTTTCGGGGGGTCGAGACCCTTGTTCGACCTCAGGCGTGTGTGCTGCACTGAATCTCCACGCCATCTCCTTACAGGGACGTTTCTTCTGCGGACCTGACGATAAAGAACCATCAAGGGATCAAGTCTGAAATAGACGCCCGGGATGATAGCTTCACAGCGAGCATTGAGATGGGCAATGCCCTTCTGGCCAAGAACCACTACGCTTCAGATGAGGTAGCGTAAACGGGCGCGCGTACGTTTAACGTCGCACCGCGTGGAAACACTGAGGGACTACGGCCCAACTTGCCCACACCGGCCAACGTGCACCCCATCTACACTGGTCCCACCTGCCCGCGTTTGCCCCACATGTCCCTCCAAACCTGTGGTGGAGTCATGGAGTGATACAGCGTGGAAACAGGCCCTTCGGCCCAACTTGCCCACACCGGCCAACGTGCACCCCATCTACACACGTCCCACCTGCCCGCGTTTGGCCCACATGTCCCTCCAAACCTGTCGTAGAGTCATGGAGTGACACTGCGTGGAAACAGGCCCAACTTGCCCACACCGGCCAACGTGCCCCCATCTACACTGGTCCCACCTGCCCGCGTTTGGCCCATATCCCTCCAAACCTCTGGTAGAGTCATAGAGTAACACAGCGTGGAAACAGGCCCAACTTGCCCACACCGGCCAACGTGCCCCCCATCTACACTGGTCCCATCTGCCCGCGTTTGGCCCATATCCCTCCAAACCTGTCGTAGAGTCATAGAGAGATACAGCGTGGAAACAGGCCCTTTGGCCCAACTTGCCCACACCTCCCAACATCCCACCTGCCCGCGTTTGGCCCATATCTCTCCATTACCTGTGGTAGAGTCATAGAGTGACACTGCGTGGAAACAGGCCCTTCGGCCCAACTTGCCCACACCTGCCAACGTGCCCCCCATCTACACTGGTCCCACCTGCCCGCGTTTGGCCCATATCCCTCCAAACCTCTGGTAGAGTCATAGAGAGATACAGCGTGGAAACAGGCCCTTCGGCCCAACTTGCCCACACCGTCCAACGTGCCCCCATCTACACTCGTCCCACCTGCCCGCGTTTGCCCCATATCCCTCCAAACCCGTCCAAATATTTATTTAACGTGGCGATAGTCCCAGCCTCAACTACCTCCTCCGGCAGCTCGTTCCATACACCCACCACCCTCTGTGTGAAAAAGTTACCCCTCAGGTTCCTATTAAATCTTTCCCCGTTCACCTTGAACCTGTGTCCTCTGGTCCTCGATTCTCCTACTCTGGGCAAGAGACTCTGTGCGCCTCTACCCGATATATTCCTCCCCTCATCTTAAGTTCTGATAGACTGATCATTTCTGTGTATTGTGCACTCACACTTTTCCTTTCCTTAACCTGTTTCTATGGTTTTGAACACAGAACATAGAAACATAGAAAATAGGTGCAGGAGGAGGCCATTCGGCCCTTCGAGCCAGCACCGCCATTCACTGTGATCACGGCTGATCGTTCACAATCAGTAACCCGTGCCTGCCTTCTCCCCATAACCCCTGATTCTGCTAGCCCCTAGAGCTCTATCTAACTCTCTTTTACATTCATCCAGTGAATTGGCCTCCACTGCCCTCTGTGGCAGAGAATTCCACAAATTCACAACTCTCTGGGTGAAAAAGTTTTTTCTCACCTCAGTTTTAAATGGCCTCCCCTTTATTCTTAGACTGTGTGTGGCCCCTGGTTCTAGACACCCCCCAACATTTTTCCTGCATCGAGCTTGTCCAGTCCTTTCGTCATTTTATACGTCTCTCTAAGATCCCCCTCTCATCCTTCTAAACTCCGGTGAACACAAGCCCCAGTCTTTCCTCGTACGACAGTCCCGCCGTCCCAGGGAGATTAACCTGGTGAACCCACGCTGCACTGCCTCGATCGCAAGGACGTCCTTCCTCAAATTAGGAGGCCAAAACTGCGCACAATACTCCAGACGTGGTCTCACTGGGGCCCTGTGCGACTGCGTTTGACTCTCTGCCCCTATTTCTCCCCTCCACGCTAGATCGCAGATAAGTTATCACAACTCCAGGAGAGGAGGAAAGAGATCAATGATAAATGGAAGGACAAGGAAGACTGGTTGACGCTTGGTAAGAATTGCCGACCCCAGTTTCGAGGCCGTCTCTCCCTGAAAACCTGTCGTAATAGGAAGCCCTCGTGCCTTGCCTTGTGCCCTGTGTTAGCTGATACAGGCCCTGACCCCATCGACCGTTGATCGTCCCGCACGCACAAACACTGCCCTGCCCGACGGACGATTTTTTTTTAGATTTACACCAATTAACCTACAGACCTACACGTGAGGCAGGAAGCCACAGATAGACAATAGGTGCAGGAGGAGGCCATTCGGCCCTTCGAGCCAGCACCGCCATTCAATGTGATCATGGCTGATCATTCTCAATCAGTACCCCGTCCCTGCCTTCTCCCCATACCCCCTGACTCCGCTATCCTTAAGAGCTCTATCCAGCTCTCTCTTGAATGCATTCAGAGAATTGGCCTCCACTGCCCTCTAAGGCAGAGAATTCCACAGATTCACAACTCTCTGACTGAAAAAGATTTTCCTCATCTCCGTTCTAAATGGCCGACCCCTTATTCTTAAACTGTGTGGCCCCTGGTTCAACACAGGGAACAATTTTCCTGCATCGCCAACTGCATCCTGTCCAATCCCTTAAGAATTTAATAAGTTTCTATAAGATCCCCTCTCATCCTTCTAAACTCCAGTGAATACAAGCCCAGTCGATCCATTCTTCCATCATACGAGAGGGAGAGATTGAACTTTTTTTCACCTTCCATCACAGTGAGGAACGCGGAGGGGCCACTGTGGTGGATGTTCGTGTTAAAATGTACACCGATCAGCCAAAACATTATGACAACCTGCCTAACATGCTGCTGGTCCTCCGTGTGCAGCCCCATACGCAGCAGGGTGCGATGCACTGTGTATTGTGACACATTCCCTCCCGTGACCACCATTAACATTTTCTGTGACTTGTGCCACAGTCGACCTTCTGTCGGTTCGGACCAGACGGGATAGCCTTCGTTGCCCTCGCGCATCGATGAGCCTTGGGCGCCCAACACCCTGCCTGTCGCCGGTTTGTGGTTTGTCCCTCCTCGGACCTCTGTCGGTAGATTCTCACCACTGCTGACCGGGAGCACCCCACAAGCCTTGCCGTTACAGAGATGCTCTGACCCAGTCGTCTGGCCAGAACAATTTGGCCCTTGTCAAAGTCGCTCAGGTCTTTACTCCTGCCCATTTCTCCTGCATCGAACACGCCAACTTCAAGAACTGACTGTTCACTTGCTGCCTAATATATCCCACCCCTTGACAGGTGCCATTGTAACAAGATAACCAATGGTATCACAAAATGCTGGAGTAACTCAGCGGGTCAGGCAGCATCTTGGAGAGAAGGAATGGGTGACATTTCGGGTCGAGACCCTTCTTCAGACTGACGTCGGGGGGGGGCGGGACAGAGAAAGGATATAGGTGGAGACAGGAAGAGAACTGGGAAGGGGGAGGGGAAAGAGAGGGACAGAGGGGCTATCTAAAGTTAGAGACATCAATGTTCATACCGCTGGGGTGTAAACTGCCCAAGCGAAATATGAGGTGCTGTTCCTCCAATTTACGCTGGGCCTCACTATGACAATGGAGGAGGCCCAGGACAGAAAGGTCAGACTGGGAGTGGGAGTTGAAGTGCTCAGCTATATCCATTCTCTGTCGTCGTCCCCCGACATCAGTCTGAAGAAGGGTCTCGACCCGAAACGTCACCCATTCCTTCTCTCCCGAGATGCTGCCTGACCCGCTGAGTTACTCCGGCATTTTGTGATACTTTCGATTTGTACCAACGTCAGCAGTTATTTTCCCAGATCATCAACGTTATTCACTTCGCCTGTCGGTGGCGGTAACGTTCTGGCTGATCGGTGTGTGTTTGTGCGTCCTGTTTATCGGTACGAGACCGCGCGGCGAACGGAATTCCTCCTGCGTTGCGAAACATCCTTGGCTAATAAGGTCTGATCGTGGTCGAACATCCCCCCACTGACGTGTCGACTCTCTCCCCGTGCTCCCGCGCAGTGATGGAGGTGCTGCAGTTCGGCCGGGACGCGGCGGTGGCCGAGGCGTGGCTGGCGAGCCAGGAGCCGTACGTGCGGGCCGCCGAAGTGGCCAGCAGCGTGGACGACGCGGAGAACCTCATCAAGCGCCACGAGGGCTTCGAGAAGGCGGCGGCGGCCTGGGACGAGCGCTTCTCCGCCCTGGAGAAGCTCACCACGGTAAACAGCGGCGGCGGCCGCGGCCCTCGTGGTCCGGATCGGAACCCAAACCCCCCCACACCCACCCCTGACCAGAAACGCCCGACGCGCGTTCGATTGTGAGCGCGTTCGACACGAATGGTTTAGTTCGGAGATACAGCGCGGAAACAGGCCCTTCGGCCCACCGGGTCCGCGCCGACCAGCGATCCCCGCGCACTCACACTATCCCACACACACTAGGGACAATTTTTACATTCACCAAACCGATCAACCTACAAACCTGCATATCTTTGGAGCGTGGGAGGAAACCGAAGATCTCGGACAAAACCCACGGGGAGAACGTGCAAACTCCGTACGGACAGCGCCCGCGGTCGGGATGGAACCCGGGTCTCCGGCGCTGCATTCGCTGTAAGGCAGCAACTCTACCGCCGCGCCACTATCCCGCCCTTAATCTCGGTGGCGCAGCGGTAGAGTTGCTGCCTCACAGCGCCAGAGACCCAGGTTCGATCCCGCCTACGGGTGCTTGTCTGTGCGGAGTTTGTACGTTCTCCCCGTGACCTGCGTGGGTTTTCTCCAGGCTCCCCGGGTTTCCTTCCACACTCCAAAGACGTGCAGGTTTGTAGATGAATTGTATTGGTAATGTTATGCATGGTCCCCAGTGTGTGTAGGATAGTGTTAGCGTGCTGGTCGACGTGGACTCGGTGGGCCGAAGGGCCTGTTTCCACACTAAAGTCTGAAGTCTAAACACGTTGAGACCGTCACAGGTCAAGAAAGTGAGATTATCAGCCGAGAGATCTCAGGAGCTGTGCTGTTTAAAAGTACCTCAATACCTTTGGGCAGCACGGTGGCGCAGCGGTAGAGTTGCCGCCTTACAGCGCCAGAGACCCGGGTTCGATCCTGACTACGGGTGCCGTCCGTACGGAGTTTGCACGTTCTCCCCGTGACCTGCGCGGGTTTTCTCCGAGATCTTCGGTTTCCTCCCACGCTCCAAAGACGTACAGGTGTGTAGGTTAATTGGCTTGGTGCGTGTGTAAATTGTCCCTGAAGTGTGTGTAGGACGGCGTTAGTGCGCGGGGATCGCTGGGCGGCGCCGACCCGGTGGGCCGAAGGGCCTGTTTCCGCGCTGTAAACGAAAACTAAAGCCGTCATTTGTTGCAGCTGGAACAGCAGGAGATCCACCGTAGGCAAGAGGAGGAAGAGAGGAAGGCAAGGCCTCCATCGCCCCCGACGCCCCGCGTCTCCGTGACGACGGAAGACGGCCTGGAAGTCGCCAGCCCGTCTGAGCAGACACGGTAACGCCACCCGGATATTCGGCCTCCGGTGCGCGGCACGGTGGCGCGGCGGTAGAGTCGCTGCCTCACGGCGCCGGAGACCCGGGTTCCATCCCGACTGCGGGCGCCGCCCGTACGGAGTTTCTACGATCCCCCCGCGACCCCCGTGGGCTTTCTCCGAGATCTTCGGTTTCCTTCCACACTCCAAGGTCGCACAGGCAGCATCTCAGGAGAGAAGGAATGGGTGACGTTTCGGGTCGAGACCCTTCTCGGAGAAGAATGTCCTAGTCCTTCTTGCTATTGAGGGCGTGCAGCGTAGGTTCACCAGGTTAATTCCCGGAATGGCGGGACTGTCATATGTTGAAAGACTGGAGCGACTGGGCTTGTATACACTGGAATTTAGAAGGATGAGAGGGGATCTTATCGAAACGTATAAGATTATTAAGGGGTTCGACACGTTAGAGGCAGGAAACATGTTCCCAATGTTGGGGGAGTCCAGAACCAGGGGCCACACAGTTTAAGAATAAGGGGTAGGCCATTTAGAACGGAGATGAGGAAAAACTTTTTCAGTCAGAGAGTTGTGAATCTGTGGAATTCTCTGCCTCAGAAGGCAGTGGAGGCCAATTCTCTGAATGCATTCAAGAGAGAGCTGGATAGAGCTCTTGAGGATAGCGGAGTCAGGGGGTATGGGGAGAAGGCAGGAACGGGGTACTGATTGAGAATGATCAGCCATGATCACATTGAATGGCGGTGCTGGCTCGAAGGGCCGAATGGCCTCCTCCTGCACCTATTTTTATTCAGACCGATGTGAGTCTGAAGAAAGGTCTCGACCCGAAACGTCACCCATTCCTTCTCTCCAGAGAGGCTGCCTGACCCGCTGAGTTACTCCAGCATTTTGTGTCTACGGTTTAAACCAGCATTTAGAAACATAGAAACATAGAAAATAGGTGCAGGAGTAGGCCATTCGGCCCTTCGAGCCTGCACCGCCATTCAATATGATCATGGCTGATCATCCAACTCAGTATCCCGTACCTGCCTTCTCTCCATACCCCCTGATCCCTTTAGCCACAAGGGCCACATCTAACTCCCTCTTAAATATAGCCAATGAACTGGCCTCAACTACCTTCTGTGGCAGAGAATTCCACAGATTCACCACTCTCTGTGTGAAAAAAAACTTTCTCATCTCGGTCCTAAAAGGCTTCCCCCTTATCCTTAAACTGTGACCCCTTGTTCTGGACTTCCCCAACATCGGGAACAATCTTCCTGCATCTAGCCTGCCCAACCCCTTAAGAATTTTGTAAGTTTCTATAAGATCCCCCCTCAATCTTCGCAATTCCAGCGAGTACAAGCCGAGTCCATCCAGTCTTTCTTCATATGAAAGTCCTGCCATCCCAGGGATCAATCTGGTGAACCTTCTCTGTACTCCCTCTATGGCAAGAATGTCTTTCCTCAGATTAGGGAAGACATTTGCTGTTCCTTCCTACAGATTTGTAGGTTAATTGGCTTGGTATGAATGTAAGATAGTCCTGAGTGTGTGTAGGATAGTGTTAGTGTGCGGGGATCGCTGGTCAGCGCGGTCTCAGTGGGCCTATTTCCGCGCTGTATCTCTAAACTAAGGGACGTCTATGTGTCAGAAGGAACTGCTGATGCCGGTTTGCATCGAAGATAGTCACAACGTGCTGGAGTAACTCAGCGGGACAGGCAGCATCTCCGGGGAGAAGGAACGGGTGACGTTTTTCGGGTCGAGACGATTCTCCAGACTGAGAGTCAGGGGGAGAGGGAGAAGCAGAGACATGGAAGGGACTTTGCAAGCAAATTTGCAGATGATACTAAGCTGGGGGGTAGTGTGAATTGTGAGGAAGATGCAATAAGGCTGCAGGGTGACTTGGACAGGTTGTGTGAGTGGGCGGATACATGGCAGATGCAGTTTAATGTAGATAAGTGTGAGGTTATTCACTTTGGAAGTAAGAATAGAAAGGCAGATTATTATCTGAATGGTGTCAAGTTAGGAGGAGGGGGAGTTCAACGAGATCTGGGTGTCCTAGTGCATCAGTCAATGAAAGGAAGCATGCAGGTACAGCAGGCAGTGAAGAAAGCCAATGGAATGTTGGTCTTCATAACAAGAGGAGTTGAGTATAGGAGCAAAGAGGTCCTTCTACAGTTGTACCAGGCCCTGGTGAGACCGCACCTGGAGTACTGTGTGCAGTTTTGGTCTCCAAATTTGAGGAAGGATATTCTTGCTATGGAGGGCGTGCAGCGTAGGTTCACTAGGTTAATTCCCGGAATGGCGGGACTGTCGTATGTTGAAAGACTGGAGCGATTGGGCTTGTATACACTGGAATTTAGAAGGATGAGGGGGGATCTTATTGAAACATATAAGATAATTAGGGGATTGGACACATTAGAGGCAGGAAACATGTTCCCAATGTTGGGGGAGTCCAGAACAAGGGGCCACAGTTTAAGAATAAGGGGTAGGCCATTTAGAACGGAGATGAGGAAGAACTTTTTCAGTCAGAGAGTGGTGAAGGTGTGGAATTCTCTGCCTCAGAAGGCAGTGGAGGCCAGTTCATATCATATCATATATATACAGCCGGAAACAGGCCTTTTCGGCCCTCCAAGTCCTTGCCGCCCAGTGATCCCCGTACATTAACACTATCCTACACCCACTAGGGACAATTTTTACATTTACCCAGCCAATTAACCTACATACCTGTACGTCTTTGGAGTGTGGGAGGAAACCGAAGATCTCGGAGAAAACCCACGCAGGTCACGGGGAGAACGTACAAACTCCTTACAGTGCAGCACCCGTAGTCAGGATCGTTCGTTGGATGCTTTCAAGAGAGAGCTGGATAGAGCTCTTAAGGATAGCGGAGTGAGGGGGTATGGGGAGAAGGCAGGAACGGGGTACTGATTGAGAGTGATCAGCCATGATCGCATTGAATGGCGGTGCTGGCTCGAAGGGCTGAATGGCCTCCTCCTGCACCTATTGTCTATTGTCTATTGAAGGGTAAGGTGTGAAAACAAAAGATCAAAGGCGGCCAAGTTCGAGGAAACTATGGAATGGGTCAATGGTGGCTGTGTAGGATGGCGTTAGTGTGCGTGGATCGCTGGTTGGCACGGGCTCGGTGGGCCGAAGGGCCTGTTTCCGCGCTGTATCTCTAAACTAAACTAAATTAAGTTAACTTTTCAATGAATCTGTGACTCAAAAGTTTAGTTCTGGATATACAGCGCGGAAATTTAGAAGATTGAGGGGGGATCTTATAGAAACTTACAAAATTCTTAAGGGGTTGGACAGGCTAGATGCAGGAAGATTGTTCCCGATGTTGGGGAAGTCCAGAACAAGGGGTCACAGTTTAAGGATAAGGGGGAAGTCTTTTAGGACCGAGATGAGAACGTTTTTTTTCACAGAGAGTGGTGAATCTGTGGAATTCTCTGTCACAGAGGGTAGTTGAGGCCAGTTCATTGGCTGTATTTAAGAGGGAGTTAGATGTGGCCCTTGTGGCTAAAGGGATCAGGGGGTGTGGAGAGAAGGCAGGTACGGGATACTGAGTTGGATGATCAGCCATGATCATATTGAATGGCGGTGCAGGCTCGAAGGGCCGAATGGCCTACTCCTGCACCTATTTTCTATGTTTCTACTCCTGCACCGGGTCCGCGTCGACCAGCGATCCCCGCACACTAACACTATCCCACACCCACTAGGGACAATTTTTTTCTGTACATTTACCAAACCAATTAACCTACAAACCTGCACGTCTTTGGAGTGTGGGAGGAAACCGAAGATCTCGGAGAAAACCCACGCAGGTCACGGGGAGAACGTACAAACTCCATACAGACAGCACCCGTAGTCAGGATCGAACCTGAGTCTCCGGCGCTGCATTCGCTGTAAGGCAGCAACCTTACCGCTGCGCCACCCAGCTGGTGGTTGCTTTTGTAGAGAATGCCAGAGATTGAGTCCCCGGTAAATCCCGTGTGACTCTCTGTTCTGCTCTTCATGGTTTCATCGGCATTGAGTGTTGTGTTTTTTATTTGTTCCTTGCAGAGATGGTGACATGGTTAATCACCTGGACATCATTGCTCAAAATGGAGTCCACCTAGACATGGAGTCACCGCAGGTAAGTCCCAGAGCTGCCCAGTTGGGTCTTGGCGACACTCTTCAAAGAGCACGTGAAGACATCATGTTCAAACCTTCTGTATGTCGGAAATAGGGTTGTTGCCAACTTTCTCATTCCCGAATAAGGGACAAAAGGTGACGTCACCGCCCCGCGTGACCTCACCCAGACAGCGGCCACGTGCTTCTGCTCCACCAATGGCGGTCACCCGGGCCGGGAGGCGGGTTGCTAAGCAACCCCCGATTGGCGGCCTCCGGGCCTACACTGTCCGGACCTACAGCGACCCCCGGACCTACTGTGTCCAGGCCTGCAGTGTCCGGGCCTACAGCGCCCCCTGGGCCTACAGTGTCCGGGCCTACAGCATCCCCCGGGCCTACAGTGTTCCGGGCCTACAGCGCCCCCTGGGCCTAATACGGAACAAGAGCGGTCCCGTACGGGACAAACCAATATAGCCCAAAATACGGGAAGTCCCGGCTAATACGGGGACAGTTGGCATCCCTAATCGGCGAGTCCAAGCGCAGGCTCGCGATCGTTTCATTGAACACCTCTGCTCTGTCCGTCTTAACCTACCTGATCTCCCGGTGGCTCAGCACTTCAACTCCTCCCTCCCACTCACAGTCTGATCTTCCTGTCCTGGGCCTCCTCCATTGTCAGAGTGAGGCCCAGCGCAAATTGGAGGAACAGCACCTCATATTTCGCTTGGGCAGCTCACACCCCAGCGGTATGAACATTGACTTCTCTAACTTCAAGTAGCCCTTGCTTTCCCTCCCTCTCCATCCCCTCCCCCTTCCCAGTTCTCCCACTAGTCTTCCTGTCTCCGACTACATCCTATCTTTGTCCCGCCCCCCCCCCTGACATCACTGAAGTAGGTTCTCGACCCGAAACGTCACCCATTCCTTCTCCCCAGAGATGCTGCCCGACCCGCTGAGTGACTCCACCATTTTGTATCCGTCTTTATATTCAAATCTTTGACAGCCTTGTCTTCCCATATCATAAGTGATAGGAGCAGAATTAGTCCATTCGGCCCATCAGGTCCACTCCGCCATTCAATCACGGCCGATCTATCTCTACCTCCTAACCCCATTCTCCTGCCTTCTCCCCATAACCCCTGACACCCGCACTGATCAAGAATCTATCCATCTCTGCCTTAAAAATATCCACTGCCTTGTGGCCTCCACAGCCGTCTGTGGCAATGAATCCCACAGATTCACCGCCCTCTGACTGAAGAAATCCCCCCCCCCCATGTCTCCTTCCTAAAGAACGTCCTTTAATTCTGAGGCTGTGCCCTCTGGTCCTAGACTCTCCCACTAGTGGAAACATCCTCCCCACACCCACTCTGTCCAGGCCGCTCACTGTTCGGTACGTTTCAATGAGTCCAGAAGGGTCTCGACCCGAAACGTCACCCATTCCTTCTCTCCCGAGATGCTGCCTGACCCGCTGAGTTACTCCAGCATTTTGTGAATAAAAACCTTCGATTTGTACCAGCATCTGCAGTTATCTTCTTATACTTCTAAACTCCAGTGTGTACAGCACCTGCCGTTCTATTTTCCAGCCATTCACTGTGTGGGTCTTGCCCCTTTGTTAGACTTTCCAAAGTGCAACGCCTTGCATTTCTCTGTGTTACATTCCACCCTGTTCTGGGAGGGATTCTACCTGTTGCTTGCTCCTTCTCTTAACTGTTCACTGCCTGCTTCTCCTGCCTTTTTCAGCCTGTGGATGATGTGAGGCAATTGGAAGATGCTGTATCGCCTTCTGTAACTCTGACAGTAAGTGCTCTCTGCACCTTCTCTGCTTTTCCTCCTGACTTTCACCTTTCGCCACGTGCAGTCCTAACCCGGGTTGGTACTCCGAATAGCGTTCGTTTATGGTCGCGCGTGACAATCAAACCGTTTACTTGGCGCGGCGCCGCCTCACAGCGAACGCAGAGCCGGGGACCCGACTACAGGCGCGGAGTTTGTACGTTCTCCCCGCGACCTGCGTGGGTTTTTTCCAGAGATCTTCGGTCTCGGAAGGAGATGGCGGGACTGTCATATGTTGAAAGACTGGAGCGACTGGGCTTGTATACGCTGGAATTTAGAAGGATGAGAGGGGATCTTATCGAAACCTATAAGATTATTAAGGGGTTGGACACGTTAGAGGCAGGAAACATGTTCCCAATGTTGGGGGGAGTCCAGAACCAGGGGCCACACAGTTTAAGAATAAGGGGTAGGCCATTTAGAACGGAGATGAGGAAGAACTTTTTCAGTCAGAGAGTGGTGAAGGTGTGGAATTCTCTGCCTCAGAAGGCAGTGGAGGCCAATTCTCTGAATGCATTCAAGAGAGAGCTGGATAGAGCTCTTAAGGATAGCGGAGTCAGGGGGTATGGAGAGAAGGCAGGTACAGGATACTGAGTTGGATGATCAGCCATGATCATATTGAATGGCGGTGCGGGCTCGAAGGGCCGAATGGCCTACTCCTGCACCTATTTTCTATGTTTCTATGACACCCGCACTAATCAAGAATCTATCTATCTCTGCCTTAAAAATATCCACTGACTTGGCCTCCACAGCCGTCTGTGGCAAAGAATTCCACAGATTCTGTAATGAATTCCACAGATTCATAACAATTATCTACAAGACAAAAACCACCTCTTAATGCATGCTTAGTGTCTACGTAGGAAGTAGTTGAGGCAGGGACTAATGCAACGTTTAAGACTCATTTAAATAGGTACACGGATAGGACGGGTTTGGAGGGATATGGGCCGAACGCAGGCAAGGGGGACTAGCGTAGCTGGGACATGTTGGCCGGTGTGGGCAAGTTGGGCCATAGGGCCTATTTACACACTATCACTCTATGACTCGATGGTATGATGTTCCCTCGTGAGCCAGTAGATGGTGATCTCTGCTGGTGAAACCGAAAAGCTCCCTTAAATTTAGTTTAGTTTGGATTAGAGATACAGCGTGGAAACAGGCCCTTCGGCCCACCGAGTCCGTGCTGACCAGCGATCCCCGCACGTTAATGCCACCCTGCACACTCTAGGGACAGTTTTACGTTTACACCAAGCCAATTAATCGACAGATACGTCTTTGGAGTGTGGGAGGAAACCGGAGCATACAATACAACAATACAATACAATATATCTTTATTGTCATTGTACAGGGGTACAACGAGATTGGGAACGCACCTCCCATACGATGCAATAAATTAGTTAGCTAGTCAGTATAAATTTAAACAACCCAATGAAACAAATTGGAACAGTTTTAAGACAGAATAAAGTGCAAGTAGATCTGTGCCGGTTCGCTGTGCGATGTGACCATCCGGCTCAGCAGGACCGGTTCATGGCAGCTATGGCCCTGGGGATGAAGCTGTTCCTGAGTCTGGAGGTGCGGGCGTAGAAGGCCTTGTATCGTCTGCCCGGTGGTAGAAGTTCGAACAGACTGTTGCAGGGGTGTGAGGAGTCTTTGTGGATGCTGGTGGCTTTTCTGGGGCATCGTGTGTTGTAGATGCCCTCCAAGGCTGGTAGCTGTGTTCCGATGGTCCTCTGAGCTCCATGGACTACCCGCTGAAGAGCTTTCCTCTCTGCCTCCGTGCAGCTGAGGTACCACACAGGGATGCCATGCGTTAGGATGCTCTCTATGGTGCAGCGGTAGAAGGTCGTCAGCAGCTGTTGGGGTAGACCAGACTTCTTCAGTGTTCTCAGGTAGAACAGTCGTTGCTGTGCCTTCTTGACCAGCGCAGCGGTGTTATTGGACCATGTGAGGTCCTCCGAAATGTGAGTGCCCGGAAACTTGAAGCTGGACACTCTCTCCACACTGTGTCCCCGTTGATAAAGATCGGAGCGTATTCCCCGTTGTGTGACCTGCGGAAGTTGATGATCAGCTCCTTGGTCTTGGTGGTGTTTAGGGACAGGTTGTTATCAGAGCACCAGTCCGCCAGGTTCTGTAGTTTGTTTCATCACCGTTGGCGATCAGCCCGATCACCGTTGTGTCGTCTGCAAACTAGACAGTGGTGTTGGTGTCGAATGCAGGAACACAGGCGTGTGTGAAGAGGGAGTAGAGCATGGGGCTCAGAAAACCCACGGGGAGAACGTACAAACTCCGTACAGACAGCACCCGTAGTCGGGATCGAACCCGGGTCTGTGGCGCTGTGAGGCAGCAGTTCTACCGCTGCGCCCGTCTTTGGTCTGAACAGTGTGGACAGATGGGGTTGACTTGTAGATTGCTTCTGCCCAGTCCGCCATCCGTTAGGCTGACCTTAAAGATTAGCCGTCACACACGCAATAAAACCCCTTGCAAAACATCGTCACACCATCGACTCACCGACCCAAAAAACTTGAAGGAAGGAAATAACTGCAGATGTTGGTCTTTACACCACAAGACACAAAGTGCTGGAGTAACTCAGTGGGTCAGACAGCATCTCTGGAGAACTTGGATAAGTGGCATTTCACAGAGTGCTGGAGTAACTCAGCGGGTCAGGCAGCATCTCTGGAGAACACGGAGAGCTGACGTTTCACAGAGTGCCGGAGTAACTCAGCGGGTCGGGCAGCATCTGTGGAGAACACGGATAGGTGACGTTTCACAGAGTGCTGGAGTAACTCAGCGGGTCAGGCAGCATCTGTGGAGAACACGGATAGGTGACGTTTCACAGAGTGCTGGAGTAACTCAGCGGGTCGGGCAGCATCTGTGGAGAACACGGAGAGCTGACGTTTCACAGAGTGCTGGAGTAACTCAGCGGGTCCGGCAGCATCTGTGGAGAACACGGATAGGTGACGTTTCAGAGAGACTGAAAAAGAAACAAGGGAGTCACGGTGGCGCAGCGGTAGAGTTGCCGCCTCACAGCGCCAGAGACCCGGGTTCAATCCTGACTATGGGCGCTGCCTGTACAGAGTTTGTACGTTCTCCCCGTGACCTGCGTGGGTTTTCTCCGGGCGCTCCGGTTTCCCTCTCACACTCCAGAGACGTGCAGGTTTGCCGGTTAATTGGCTTGGGTAAAATTGTAAATTGTGTCGTGTTTAGTTGAGTTCAGTTTATTGTCACGTGTACCGAGGTACAGTGAAAAGCTTTTGTCGCGCGCTAGCCAGTCAGCGGAAAGACAACGCACGATCACAATCGAGCCGTTTGCAGTGTACAGATACATGATAAGGGAATAACATTTAGTGCACGGTGTTAGCCAGCAGATGGCGTTAGTGCGCGGGGATCGCAGGTCGGCGCGGACTCGGTGGGCCGAAGGGCCTGTTTCCGCGCTGTATCTCTGAACTAAACACTTTGTGGCCATGAGATCAGTAATTGGGTTTCATCATGTGCACTTCATTGCCACAGACGGCTGTGGAGGCCAAGTCAGTGGATATTTTTAAGGCAGAGATGGATAGATTCTTGATCAGTGCGGGTGTGTCAGGGGTTACGGGGAGAAGGCAGGAGAATGGGGTTAGGAGGGAGAGATAGATCAGCCACGATTGAATGGCGGAGTAGACTTGATGGGCCGAATGGCCTTATTCCACTCCTATCACTTATGAACATTACAGACAGACAAACCTCTGTCTGCAATGACACAGAAACGTGGAAAATAGGTGCAGGAGGAGGTCAATCGGCCCTTCGAGCCAGCACCGCCATTCATTGTGATCATGGCTGATCATCCACAATCAGTAACCCGTGCCTGCCTTCTCCCCATATCCCTTGATTCCACTAGCCCCTAGAGCTCTATCTAACTCTCTTTTAAATTCATCCAGTGAATCGGCCTCCACTGCCCTCTGTGGCAGAGAATTCCACAAATTCACAACTCTCTGGGTGATAAAAAAAATTCTCCCCTCAGTTTTAAATGGCCTCCCCTTTATTCTTAGACTGTGTGTGTGGCCCCTGGTTCTGGACTCCCCCAACATTGGGGACATTTTTCCTGCATCTAAGCTTGTCCAGTCCTTTTATAAATTTTATACGTTTCGATAAGATCACCCTCTCTTCCTTCTAAACTCCAGTGAATACAAGCCCCAGTCTTTCCAATCTTTCCTCATATGACAGTCCCGCCATTTTGGTGAACCAAAATGACCTCTGCTGCATTCTCAGGTTGAATATACCATGGATCACACACGCACACGCGCACACACACACACACACACACACACACACACACTCTCACACGCACACTCACACACACACTCTCACACGCACACTCACACGCACACGCACACTCACACACACACATACACTCTCACTCACACACACACACATACACACACACACACTCTCACACACACACACACGCACACACACGCACACACGCACACACACACACACGCACACACACACACGCATACACACGCACACTCACACGCATACACACACACTCACACACGCACACACACACACACACACACACACACACAGAGTGAACTCTGTCCTTGAACGAGCCAACGTTGATGATGTTGGAGGAGTGTCACTTTTTTTAAATTATTTTTTATTTTAAAAGCATATATACAGATAGAAATAAAAGACAAATTTGTTACAAAATTCTTACATAGCTTCAATTTAAAAAATTTTAAAGAGAGAAAATAAAAATAAAGAATGGAAAAAAAAAAAAAAAGAAGAAAAAAAAAACTATAAACTATTGAGAAGAGAGAATAAAAAAAGAGTTATAACTATAAAAATTAAAGGGGGTAGATCCGGGAGACAATAACCACAGTTGTACATCCAACCCTAAACTCAAGTTTCAACTCTTAATTTAAATTTTTTATTTGAGTCCTGTGGCAAACCCATTTACTTTTCTAAAAATTCAATAAATGGAGACCAAATGGAGGAGTGTTTCTGACGCCGGTTTCTCCTCGTGCTCTAGGTCTCCGATGCATCGGGATCGGCCAACGGGACGGGCACGGAGTCGAGGACGGATAACGTCTCCGCCATCAAGACGCCGCAGCTGTCCCCGCGCCCGGGGCTGGACGGCTCGCAGCTCACCAAGGCCCAGGACGCCGCCACCGTGCAACTGGAAGGCATCTTGTGTCGAAAACACGAGTGGGAATCGCACAGCAAGAAGGCCAGCAGCAGGTAGCCTTCATTCTAAGTTCAAGTTTTCGTGTACCTTCGCCAGATGCAGGAAACATGCTCCCAGTGTTGTTGGGGGGGGGGTCCAGAACCTGGGGCCACAGTGAATAGGTCAACTGAGCTGGATAGACAATAGACAATAGGTGCAGGAGGAGGCCATTCGGCCCTTCGAGCCAGCACCGCCATTCAATGCGATCATGGCTGATCATTCTCAATCAGTACCCCGTTCCTGCCTTCTCCCCATACCCCCTCACTCCGCTATCCTTAAGAGCTCTATCCAGCTCTCTCTTGAAAGCATCCAACGAACTGGCCTCCACTGCCTTCTGAGGCAGAGAATTCCACACCTTCACCACTCTCTGACTGAAAAAGTTCTTCCTCATCTCCGTTCTAAATGGCCGACCCCTTATTCTTAAACTGTGGCCCCTTGTTCTGGACTCCCCCAACATTGGGAACATGTTTCCTGCCTCTAATGTGTCCAATCCCCTAATTATCTTATATGTTTCAATAAGATCCCCCCTCATCCTTCTAAATTCCAGTGTATACAAGCCCAATCGCTCCAGCCTTTCAACATACGACAGTCCCGCCATTCCGGGAATTAACCTAGTGAACCTACGCTGCACGCCCTCAATAGCAAGAATATCCTTCCTCAAATTTGGAGACCAAAACTGCACACAGTACTCCAGGTGCGGTCTCACCAGGGCCCGGTACAACTGTAGAAGGACCTCTTTGCTCCTATACTCAACTCCTCTTGTTACGAAGGCCAACATTCCATTGGCTTTCTTCACTGCCTGCTGTACCTGCATGCTTCCTTTCATTGACTGATGCACTAGGACACCCAGATCTCGTTGAACTCCCCCTCCTCCTAACTTGACACAATTCAGATAATAACCTGCCTTTCTATTCTTACTTCCAAAGTGAATAACCTCACACTTATCTACATTAAACTGCATCTGCCATGTATCCGCCCACTCACACAACCTGTCCAAGTCACCCTGCAGCCTTATTGCATCTTCCTCACAATTCACACTACCCCCCTAGTTTAGTATCATCTGCAAATTTGCTAATGGTACTTTTAATCCCTTCGTCTAAGTCATTAATGTATATCGTAAATAGCTGGGGTCCCAGCACCGAACCTTGCGGTACCCCACTGGTCACTGCCTGCCATTCCGAAAGGGACCCATTTATCCCCACTCTTTGCTTTCTGTCTGTCAACCAATTTTCTATCCATGTCAGTACCCTACCCCCAATACCATGTGCCCTAATTTTGCCCACTAATCTCCTATGTGGGACCTTTCTGGATGGACCGCACCCTAGTGTTGTGAAAGAGGTGGCTTTAGAGATTCTGGAGGCATTGATGGAATCACTAGAGTCAGGCAATTGGAAAATTGCCAATATTACCTCGTTGCACAAAAAGGGAGCAAGGCAGAATAGTAGGCATCGACAGGCCGATTAGTCTGACTTTGGTGGTTGGTCGGATTTTAGAGTCCATTATCAATGGGGTTGCCAACTATCTCACTCCCAAATAAGGGACAAGGCGACGTCACTGCCCCCCGCGCCCCATGTGACCTCACCCAGCCGGCGGCCACGTGCTCCCGCTCCACCAATGGCGGCCGCCCGGGCCGGGAGGTGGGTTGCCACGCAACCTTCGTTAGGTGATGCCCAGGCCTCCGGACCTACATTGTCCGGGCCTACAGTGTCCGGGGCTACAGTGTCCGGGCCTACAGTGTCGGGGCCTACATTGTCCGGGCCTACACTGTCCGGGCCTACACTGTCCGGGCCTACACTGTCCGGGCCTACAACGCCCCCCGGGCATAATGCGGGACAAGGGCGGTCCCGTACGGGACAAACCAATTCAGCCCAAAATATGGGATGTCCCGGCTAATACGGGACAGTTGGCAACCCTAATTATAAAGGATAAGGTTAGGGAGTACTTAGAAGTTCACGGTAAAATAAGAATGAGGGGGGACCTAATTGAAATTTCTTCAGTCAGAGGGTGGTGAATCTGTGGAATTCTTTGCCTGTAGAGGCCAAGTCAGTGGATATTTTTAAGGCAGAGTTGGGTAGATACTTGATTTTTACAGGTGGCAGAGGTTATGGGGAGAAGGCACGAGAATGGGGTTAGGAGGGAGAGATAGATCAGCCACGATTGAATGGTGGAGTAGACCTGATGGGCCGAATGGCCTAATTCTACTGTTCCTTACACCTGGAAGGCTCTCTACAAAGGGCCTTGGATCTATGTAGGGTTGCCAACTGTCCCGTATTAGCTGGAACATCCCATATTTTGGGCTGAATTGGTTTGTCCCGTACGGGACTGCACTTGTCCCGTATTAGGCCCGGGGGACGCTGTAGGCCCGGACAGTGTAGGTCTGGACAGTGTAGGCCCGGACAGTGTAGGCCCAGACGCTGTAGGTCCGGACAGTGTAAGCCCGGACAGTGTGAGCCCGGACAGTGTAAGCCCGGACAGTGTAGGCCCGGACAGTGTAGGCCCAGACGCTGTAGGTCCGGACAGTGTAAGCCCGGACAGTGTAGGCCCGGACGCTGTAGGTCCGGACAGTGTAGGTCTGGACAGTGTAGGCCCGGACAGTGTAGGCCCGGACAGTGTAGGCCCAGACAGTGTAGGTCCGGACAGTGTAGGTCCGGACAGTGTAGGCCCGGACAGTGTAGGTCCAGATACTGTAGGCCCGGACAGTGTAGGTCCGGACAGTGAAAGCCCGGAGAGTGTAGGCCTGGAGCCCCGGGCGCCGCCTAACAGAGGTTGCCTAGCAACCCACCTCCCGGCCCGGTCGACCGCCATTGGTGGAGCGGGAGCACGTGGCCGCTGGCTGGGGTGAGGTCATCTGGGGCACGCGGCGGTGACGTCACCTTGTCCCGTATTTGGGAGTGAGATGGTTGGATCTAACACTGCTGCAATGTTTGCACTGCAGGTCGTGGCAGAATGTGTACTGTGTGCTGCGGAACAGGAGTCTGGGCTTCTACAAAGACGGCAAGAACGCGGCCAGTGGCATCCCGTACCACGGAGAAGTCCCCGTCAGTCTGACGGACGCCGTCTGCGAGGTGGCGCACGACTACAAGAAGAGGAAAAGTGTCTTCAAGCTCAGGTAAGGCTTGCGGGCCCACGGCACTTTACCCGCCTAGTGCCGTGAGATTCCTTCCCGCATACGAGTTTTAGGGGCGGTCACGGTGGCGCGGCGGTAGAGTTGCCGCCTCACGGCGAATGCAGCGCCAGAGACACGGGTTCGATCCCGACTACGGGCGCCGTCTGTACGGAGTTTGTACGTTCTCCCCGTGACCTACGTGGGTTTTCTCCCGAGACCTTCGGTTTCCTCCCGCACTCCAAAGACGTGCGGGTTTGTAGATTAATTGTCTTGGTATAAATGTAAAAAATGTCCCTAGTGGGTGTAGGATAGCGTTAATGTGCGGGGATCGCTGGTCGGCGCGGACATGATCGAACCTGGTTCTCTGGCGCTGTAAGGCTTAGTCAATGTTGACTAACTCCTAGTAAACTATCTATGTGTCTGTGGAACACATTAGATTCAATAGACAATAGACAATAGGTGCAGGAGGAGGCCATTCGTCCCTTCGAGCCAGCACCACCATTCAATGTGATCATGGCTGATCATTCTCAATCAGTACCCCGTTCCTGCCTTCTCCCCATACCCCCTGACTCCGCTATCCTTAAGAGCTCTATCTAGCTCTCTCTTGAACGCATTCAGAGAATTGGCCTCCACTGCCTTCTGAGGCAGAGAATTCCACAGATTCACAACTCTCTGACTAAAAAGGTTTTTCCTCATCTTTGTTCTAAATGGCCGACCCCTTATTCTTAAACTGTGGCCCCTTGTTCTGGACTCCCCCAACATCGGGAACATGTTTCCTGCCTCTAACGTGTCCAACCCCTTAATAATCTTATACGTTTCGATAAGATCCCCTCTCATCCTTCTAAATTCCAGTGTAAACAAACCTAGTCGCTCCAGTCTTTCAACTTATGACAGTCCCGCCATTCCGGGAATTAACCTAGTAAACCTACGCTGCACGCCCTCAATAGCAAGAATTCCTGTCAACGCGTGCAACTAATTTTGCCCAGTGTCACATTGAAATTGGACGTTTTCCATTTAATTACTTCAGGTTTAAACATAGAAAATAGGTGCAGGAGGAGGCCATTCGGCCCTTCGAGCCAGCACCATAAATTAATTATTTAACGGTTAAATGTCGTGAGGGATGAATTATCACAAAATAATATTAGGATGGTGGCGCAGCGGTAGAGTTGCTGCTTTACAGCGGTTACAGCGCCATAGTCCCGGGTTCGATCCCGACTACGGGCGCTGTCTGTACGGAGTTTGCACGTTCTCCCCGTGGGTTTTCTCCGAGATCTTCGGTTTCCTCCCCACCCGCCAAAGACACAGTGGTCAGGAGTGTTTTATTTGTAGGTTAATTGTGGCTCGGTATAAATGTAAATTGTCCCTAGTGCGTGTCGGGCAGTGTTAGTGTGCGGGGATCGCTGGTCGGCGCGGACCCGGTGGGCCGAAGGGCCTGTTTCCGTGCTGTGTCTCTGAACTAAAGTAAACACTTGCCAGTCAGTGTGGGAAGGAACTGCAGATGCTGGTTTAAACCGAAGGAAGACACAAAAAAGCTGGAGTTACTCAGCGGGTCAGGCAGCATCTCTGGAGAAACGGAATAGGGCCGAGAGAACCTCTGCTCTCGACCCCCATTCCTTTTCTCCAGAGTTGCTGCCTGACCCGCTGAGTTACTCCATCATTTTGTGTCCATAAACACTTGCCAGATTGTTGCTACCACGGTTATTAAAGTCCAAGCAAATTGAAATAGGATGTCAGGACTAGGGTTGCCAACTGTCCCGTATTAGTCGGGACAGCCCGTATTTTGGGCTAAATTGGTTTGTCCCGTAAGGGACCGCCCTTGGCCTGTATTAGGCCCGGACACTGTAGGCCCGGGGGCCACTGTAGGCCCGGGGGCCACTGTAGGCCCGGGGGCCACTGTAGGCCTGGACAGTGTAGGCCCGGACACTGTAGGCCCGGACAGTGTAGGCCCGGACACTGTAGGCCCGGACACTAGGCCCGGGGGCCACTGTAGGCCCGGACAGTGTAGGCCCAGATGCTGTAGGCCCGGACACTGTAGGCCCGGACAGTGTCGACCCGGAGGCCCAGGCTCTGCCTGACGGAGGTTGCATAGCAACCCGCCTCCAGGGCCCGGGCGGCCGCCATTGGTGGAGCGGGAGCACGTGACCGCTGGCTGGGTGAGGTCACGTGGGGCGCGGGGTGGTGACGTCACCTTTTGTCCCTTATTTGGGAGTGAGAAAGTTGGCAACCGCTAGCCAGGACATCAGTCAAAATTCTGCTCAGGGCGTGAAACCTTTGATTAAATTGAATGGAAGCGTGATATTTCGGTGGCGGTGCAGTAATTGGTGAATGCATTTATTTTTTCATCACAGGCTAAGCGAAGGAAAGGAGTTTCTTTTCCAGGCTAAAGATGACGTAAGTGACAGCCATTTTGCCATCTAGTGGCCACAGCGGCAGTGAATGAACCCGGAGTCAGTCAGAGGGCCTGAGCTACAGGGAGAGGTTGAGCAGGCTGGGACTCTATTCCTTGGAGCGCAGGTGGATGAGGGGCGATCTTACAGAGGTGTACGAAATCATGATCAGCCAAAACATTATGACCTGACGAGTCAAAACATTATGACCACCTGCCTGATATGCTGTTGGTCCTCCGTGTGCAGCCCCATACGCAGCAGGGTGCGATGCACTGTGTATTGTGACACATTCCTCCCGTGACCACCATTAAACTTCTCTGTGACTTGTGCCACAGTCGACCTTCTGTCGGTTCGGAGCAGATGGGATAGCCTTCGTTGCCCTCGCGTATCGATGAGCCTTGGGCGCCCAACACCCTGCCTGTTGTGGTTTGCCCCTCCTCGGACCACTGTGGTTAGGTACCTCTGCAAAGACTCGGCAGGTTGGCGCGGACCCGGTGGGCCGAAAGGGCCTGTTATTGCGCTGTGTCTCTAAACTAAACTAAACTAAAACTAATATGGTCATGGCTGATCATCAAAAATCAGTGCCCCGTTCCTGCTTTTTCTTCATATCCCCTGATTCCATCAGCCCTCAGAACTATATCTAACTCTTAATAGTTTAGTTTAGAGATATAGCGCGGAAACAGGCCCTTCGGCCCACCGGGTCCGCGCCGCCCAGCGATCCCCGCGCATTAACGCCATCCCACACCCACCAGGGACAATTTATACATTTATACCAAGCCAACTGACCTACAAACCTGCACGCCTTTGGAGTGTGGGAGCAAACCGAAGATCTCTGAGAAAACCCACTGAGTTGAAGGTGGAAGGCTTGATGTTGGATTAAACATAGAAACATACAAAATAGGTGCAGGAGGAGGCCATTCGGCCCTTCGAACCAGCGCCGCCATTCATTGTGATCATGGCTGATCATCCGCAATCAGTAACCCGTGCCAGCCTTCTCCCCATATCCCTTGATTCCGCTAGCCCCCTAGAGCTCTATCTAACTCTCTCTTAAATCCATCCAGTGATTTGGCCTCCACTGCCCTCTGTGGCAGAGAATTCCACAAATTCACAACTCTGGGTGGAAAAGTTTCTTCTCCCTCAGTTTTAAATGGCCTCCCCTTTATTCTTAGACTGTGTGTGTGGCCCCAGGTTCTGGACTCCCCCAACATTGGGAACATTTTTCCTGCATCTAGCTTGTCCAGTCCTTTTTATGATTTTATACGTCTCTATAAGATCCCCTCTCATCCTTCAAAACTCCAGGTAATACAAGCGTTGGGGTCGTCTGGGTGGCTTTGAGTTGGTTGAAGGGGGGAGGCTTGATGTTGGGAGTGGGGCAATAGACAATAGACAATAGGTGCAGGAGGAGGCCATTCGGCCCTTCGAGCCAGCACCGCCATTCAATGTGATCATGGCTGATCATTCTCAATCAGTACCCCGTTCCTGCCTTCTCCCCATACCCCCTGACTCCGCTATCCTTAAGAGCTCTATCCAGCTCTCTCTTGAATGCATTCAGAGAATTGGCCTCCACTGCCTTCTGAGGCAGAGAATTCCACAGATTCACAACTCTCTGACTGAAAAAGTTTTTCCTCATCTCCGTTCTAAATGGCCGACCCCTTATTCTTAAACTGTGGCCCCTGGTTCTGGACTCCCCCAACATTGGGAACATGTTTCCTGCCTCTAACGTGTCCAACCCCTTAATAATCTTATACGTTTCGATAAGATCTCCTCTCATCCTTCTAAATTCCAGTGTATACAAGCCTAGTCGCTCCAGTCTTTCAACATACGACAGTCCCGCCATTCCGGGAATTAACCTGGTGAACCTACGCTGCACGCCCTCAATAGCAAGAATGTCCTTCCTCAAATTTGGAGACCAAAACTGCACACAGTACTCCAGGGCGGTTGGCATTGAGTTGGTTGAAGGGTGAGGCTTGAAGTTGGGAGTGGGTTGGGTGGCGTTGAGTTAGTTGAAGGGGGAGGTTTGAAGTTGGGAGTTGGGCTGGGTGGCGTTGAGTTGGTTGAAGGGGGAGGCTTGATGTTGGGAGTGGGCTAGGTCTGGGTGGCATTGAGTTGGTTGAAGGGGGAGGCTTGATGTTGGGAGCGGGCTATGTCTGGGTGGCATTGAGTTGGTTGAAGGGGGAGGCTTGATATTGGGAGTGGATTGGGTGGCATTGAGTTGGTTGAAGGGGGAGGCTTGATATTGGGAGTGGGTTGGGTGGCGTTGAGTTAGTTGAAGGGGGGGAGGCTTGAAGTTGGGAGTGGGTTGGGTGGCATTGAGTTGGTTGAAGGGGGAGGCTTGATGTTGGGAGCGGATTATGTCTGGGTGGCATTGAGTTGGTTGAAGGGGGAGGCTTGATGTTGGGAGTGGGGATGGTTGGCATTGAGTTGGTTGAAGGGGGAAGGCTTGATATTGGGAGTGGGCTGGTTGGCGTTGAGTTGGTTGAAGGGGGAGGCTTGATGTTGGGAACGGGCTACGTCTGGGTGGCGTTGGCTCACGGCCGTTTTGTTCCTCCGCAGGCCGAGATGAGCAGCTGGATCGACGCGGTGGGCCGGTCGATCTCCACCAGCCAAGAGGACCACCACCCCATCACCCCCCAGGGCCTGACCCGCGCCATGACCATGCCCCCCATCTCGCCCAACAGCGGCGAGACGGTCACCCTGCGCCGAGACAAGGACGGCAAGGAGAAGGACCGGGAGAAACGATTCAGCTTCTTCAAGAAGAAGTAGCGGCGGAGAGAGAGAGCGAGAGAGAGAGAGAGAAGAAGAAGGGTTGTTTTTCACGGAAGGAGTTTCAACAAAAAAAATGTCACCTCACTTCGCGACGCCATTCCAGTCGATTCCAGCTCGTTTCTTTGACCGAACGACTCTACAAGCCTGGCATTCCCGGGACACTTGGAGAAGGGGGGGTGGGAGGGATGGGGAGGAGAGGGTGGGGGGGGAAATTATTCTAAAACAAAAACTATTTTTGTGGGGGGGGAGGGGGAGGGGGAAGGTCGAAAGAAAAAAAACGGCCAACGCTAATGGAATGGTTGAGCGTAACGTTTCCGCAGAAGCTATTCGTGAAAGGCGAAGTAACGTTCTCTTGGTTGGCCCCGGGGAAGCCGGGAAGCCCGTCTCCGGGTGTGTCTTCCGGGACGAGGCGCGTTTCCAGCTCAAACCGTAATCGGGCCGAGCTGAAAGTATCGGGCCGTCCGGTTGTTTTTTTTTTTTTTTCTTCCTCCTCCTCGGGATGAGGCCGTGGCCGCTTGGCTTGGGGGTCTTCGCGCCGCAGAAAGGCTGACGGGAATGAATCTCGCAATGAAGAATCTCTCCTCTCTTCCCCCCCCCAATCCCCCCCACCAACAACCGAGGCAGGCAGCGGCCATTTTCTTTTTCAGAGAACAGCCACCAAAAAAAAAAATGAGGCCGGGTTGGAAACTTGTACTCACGCCTATCTCAGTCTTCCTCCCCTTTTTCCCTCATTACACATTATTGTCACTTGTACCTCACTAGCTGAGGTGCAGTTCTTTGTTTTTGCCTACAAAGTGCACAAAATGGTCGCCTAAAAGGTACCGACTGTTACAAAATGTGCTCTTCCCTTCTTTGCCCCCCCCCCCCTTTAGTTCTAGTTACGTAGAAACATAGAAAATAGGTGCAGGAGGAGGCCATTCGGCCCTTCGAGCCAGCACTGCCATTCAATGTGATCATGGCTGATCATCCGCAATCAGTAACCCCGTGCCTGCCTTCTCCCCATATCCCTTGATTCCACTAGGCCCTAGAGCTCTATCTAACTCTCTTTTAAATTCATCCAGTGAAACGGCCTCCGCTGCCCTCTGTGGCAGAGAATTAATTCCACACATTCGCAACTCTCTGGGTGTGTGCAGGATAGTGTTAGTGTGCGGGGATCGCTGGTCGGCGTGGACCCGGTGGGCCGAAAGGGCCTGTTCGTACGATGTATCTTTAAACTAAACTGAGAGTAGGTCCTGCAGTAGACCTTGCAGGACCAGATGCATTGTTGCACTTGAATTGCAACGCGTTCGATAAGAAAACCAGACGATTCTAGTCACTCATTTTTCATCTGAGCACTTTTAAGCTGAGGTTCAAGTCATCCTCCATTAGCCGTCATCTTTGTTCAGATTTCCTTTGAGGTACAGCAGTGTAAACAGGCCCTTCGGCCCACCGAGTCCACGCCGAACCCGTGCTCAAACAATATCCTACACGGAATTATTTTTAAAAACATTTATACCAAGCCAATTAACCTACAAACCTGTACGTCTTTGGAGCGTGTGAGGAAACCGACCGAAGATCTCGGGGGAGAACGTACAAACTCCGTACAGACAGCGCCCGTGGTCGGGGTTAAACCCGGGTCTCCGGCGCTGTGAGGCAGCGATTCCACCGCACAAATGTCGCGGCGGAATGTCCTGCAGACGGGAAGGCAAAGGTTTAAAAGCGAACGTTGTTAAAACTCTCCGTTTCGATCCACGGGCTCTCGTTTCCCTTGGTGATTTTTGTCCGCGTGCTGCGCCTCCCAGCTCTGCCTCCGGGCACTGAGCGGGCAGAGGCAAGTTACTTGACGTCATCCCGTTTAGGAGCTGGGCCTCTGAGAAGATTTCGGCAGCGTGCAGGGGTTAGGAGAGAGAGAGAAGGTAGTGTAGGTGAGGCAGTTTGTCGAAGAGAAACTCGGTGAAAAGGCTTTTGAAAGTTACGCAGTAGGAACGATCGGCTTCGGTTTAGTTTGGGGGATACAGCGCGGAAACAGGCCCGCCGAGTCCGCGCCGACCAGCGATCCCCGCACGCTAACGCTGTCCCACACGCACTAGGGACCACTGACACTTACACCAAGCCGATTGTCCTACAAACCTGAACGTCTTTGGAGCGCGGGGGGAAATCGACAGAAGATCTCGGAGAAAACCCACGTGGAGGACGTACAAACTCCGCGCGGACAGCGCCCGTAGTCGGGATCGAACCCGGGTCTCCGGCGCTGCAAGCGCTGGAAGGCAACAACGCTACCGCCGCGCCACCTAGGCTATTGCAGCCAAGACGTGGGACGGGTGTATTTTGTCGTTGATCGGGTCTTGAGGTGTGCTTGAGTTGGGGTGGCTCAGCGGTAGAGTTGCCGCCTCACAGCGCCAGAGACCCAGGTTCCATCCTGACCGCGGGCGCTGTCTCTACCGAGTTTGCACGTTCTCCCCCCGTGACATCCAAAGTGTTTATTTGGCTTGGTCTAATTGTAAATTGTTCCCAGTGTGTGTAGGATAGTGTAGGAAGGAAATGCAGAGGCTGGTTTAAGCCGAAGGTAGACACACAATGCTGGAGTAATTCAGCGGGTCAGGCAGCATCTCGGGAGGGAAGGAATGGGTGACGTTTCGGGTCGAGACCCTTCGTCAGTCTGAAGAATGGTCTCGACCCGAAACGTCACCCATTCCTTCTCTCCAGAGATGCTGCCTGACCCGCTGAGTGACTCCAGCATTGTGTGTAGGATAGTGTTAGTGTGCGGGGATCGCAGGTCGGCGCGGACTCGGTGGGCCGAAGGGCCTGTTTCCCCACACTGTATAACTAAACTAAACTAAACTTGCTTTGACTTGATACACTGAGAAAACCACAGTGATTTGTATACAGGAAAATGAAAGACGTGGTGCACTTCAAAATGTCCACTCGACACGAACGACCAGCCAGGGGAATTCTAAAAGTTCAGAATATTAGGAATTTAAAGCAATTTTAAGAGGAGCTACTTGCAAAGTAAGAGGGTCGGTTTCTGTAATCTAACACAGGCAGGTAGAAGAGAGCTCGTTGTTGGCGTAAAGTTATCGAAGATTGGGCCTGTAAAGTTCGAACTCTCGAAGATAAATTTCCCACGCATGTTAGATTGTGGACATTTTTCGAGATTAATGACGCGTGGCCTAGCGGTAGAGTTGCTGCCTCACGGCGCCAGAGACCCAGGGTTCGATCCCGACTAGGGGTGCTTGTCTGCGCGGAGTTTGCACGCTCTCCCCGTGGGTTTTCTCCGAGATCTTTCCTGTGCGGAGTTTGTACGTTCCTCCCTTGACGTTCTCCGCGTGGGTTTTCTCCGAGATCTTGTCTGTGCGGAGTTTGTACGTTCCTCCCGTGACGTTTTCCGCGTGGGTTTTGTCCGGGATCTCCGGTTCCCTCCCACAAAGACGTGCAGGGTTTATAGGTTAGCGGGCTTGGGTGTGACTGTGAATTGTCCCCAGTGTGTGTGTGCGGGATAGTGCGAGCGTTTTGGTTCGTGACCCTCCTTCAGTCCTTTCCGCAGGTGCCCCTCTGAGTTCCCCCAGCAATCTGCAGTTTCTTGCGTCACGCGAGCGAGAGGCACAAAACGCCGGAGCGACTCAGCGGGACGGGCAGCCGTCTCTGGAGAGAAGGAACGGGCGAGGTTTCGGGTGGAGACTGAGAGTCAGGGAGACTCAGAGATAGGTGGGAAAGCGAGACATCAAATCCTGGCAGGCGGCTTTGACTGAAATTCTTGACAATAGACAATAGATGATTGAAGATGATGACACATTATTGTCACTTGTACCTAGCTAGCTGAGGTGCAGTTCTTTGCTTTTGACGACAATCTACACAAAATGGTCGCCTAAAAGGTACCGACTAAGTTACAAAAAAATGCTCTTCCCTTCTTAGCCCACCCCCTTTTGTTCTAGTTACGTAGAAACATAGAAAATAGGTGCAGGAGGAGGCCATTTGGCCCTTCGAGCCAGCACCGCCATTCACTGTGATCATGGCCGACCATCCACAATCAGTAACCCATGCCTGCCTTCTCCCCATATCCCTCGATTCCGCTAGCCCCTAGAGCTCTATCTAACTCTCTTTTCAATTCATCCAGTGAATTGGCCTCCGCTGCCCTCTGTGGCAGAGAATTAATTCCACAAATTCACAACTCTCTGGGTGAAAAAGTTTCTTCTCACCTCAGTCTTAAATGAGAGAATTAATTCCACAAATTCACAACTCTCTGGGTGAACTCACCTCAGTTCTAAATGGCCTCCCCTTTATTCTTAGACTGTGTGTGTGGCCCCTGGTTCTGGACTCCCCCCAACAGGGGGAACGTTTTTCCTGCATCTAGCTTGTCCAGTCCCTTCATGATTTTATACGTCTCTATAAGATCCCCCTCTCATCCTTCTAAACTCCAGTGAATCTTTCCCACAACACACAGTGCCCAGAACTGAACACAATGCTCTAAATGTGACCTCACTAGCCAGGGTTTGGCACGTAATTCAGCAAGGAGCCATCTTAGAAGCGTGTACAAAGTGCCAAATGAACCGAGTTAGTTCACGATCTGTGCCATAATGGTGCCAAGAGTTATTGACTTGTTCCCGTCCCACAGTGCCATCAAAACCTGGCTCGCTTAAGATCTCACAAGGCAGTTTATCCCCACCCAACTCCATCTACCACTTTCACAAAGTGTTGGCAAAGCCATTGGTTAGAAGCATAGAAAACAGGTGCAGGAGGAGGCCTTTTGGCCCTTCGACCCAGCACCGCCATTCATCGCGATCGTGGCTGACCGTCCACAATCAGTAACCCGTGCCTGCCTTCTCCCCATATCCCTCGATTCCGCTAGCCCCTAGAGCTCTATCTAACTCTCTTTTAAATTCATCCAGTGAATTGGCCTCCACTGCCTTCTGCGGCAGAGAAATAATTCCACAAATTCACAACTCTCTGGGTGAAAATGTTTTTTTCTCACCTCAGTTTTAAATGGCCTCCCCTTTGTTCTTAGACTGTGTGTGTGGCCCCTGGTTCTGGACTCCCCCCCAACATGGGGAACATTTTTCCTGCTTCGAGCTTTGTCCAGTCCCTTCATGATTTTATACGTCTCTATAAGATCCCCCTCTCATCCTTCTAAACTCCAGTGAATCTTTTTTTCTCACCTCAGTTTTAAATGGCCTCCCCCTTTATTCTTAGACTGTGTGTGTGGCCCCTGGTTCTGCAACTGTGGCCCCTGGTTCTGGAAGGCAGCAACTCTACTGTGCTGGAAGCTTATTCCTTCTCTCACCAAGATAAGACGCAAAATGCTGGAGGGACTCAGCGGGACATCTCCAGAGAGAAGGAACGGGCGACTTTTCGGCTCGAGACCGTTCTTCAGCCTGTGCGTCGGGGGAGAGCGATGTGTGGAAGGGTAAGGTGTGAAAACGACAGGTCAAAGCAGACGATGATCAAGGCAATCTGGAATGGTTCGCTGCCGTTTTCACGCCTTGCCGTTCTTTCTCGGGAGATGGAGGAGGTGAAACAGAGAGATGTAGAACAACTGCATGAAAGATATCAGCGATGGAGCCCACAATGGTCCATTGTTGGCTGCGGGCTAGGTGATAACAGGTTAGGAATGGCTCCTGTTCCCTTTCTCCCGAGATGCTGTCCGTCCCGCTGAGTTACTCCAGCTTTTTGTGTCAATCTTTGGTTTAAACCAGCATCTGCAGTTCCACTCCTGCACATTCAAGTGTAGGTTAAAAAACTGCTGATGCTGATTAAAATCGAAGGTGGACACAAAATGCTGGACAATAGACAATAGACAATAGGTGCAGGAGGAGGCCATTCAGCCCTTCGAGCCAGCACCGCCATTCAATGCGATCATGGCTGATCACTCTCAATCAGTACTCCGTTCCTGCCTTCTCCCCATACCCCCTCACTCCGCTATCCTTAAGAGCTCTATCCAGCTCTCTCTTGAAAGCATCCAACGAACTGGCCTCCACTGCCTTCTGAGGCAGAGAATTCCACACCTTCACCACTCTCTGACTGAAAAAGTTCTTCCTCATCTCCGTTCTAAATGGCCGACCCCTTATTCATCGGGAGAGAAGGAATGGGTGACGTTTCGGGTCGAGACCCTTCCGAAACGTCACCCTTTCCTTCTCCCCCCCCCGAGATGCCGCCTGACCCGCTGAGTCATGCCAGCATTTTCCGTTAAGGGGATGTCGTACGTTTTAAAAAATGCTTCTGCTCGTGACTAATTAGTGGCGATGGAAGCCAGTGAGTGTCTTACAGACAGACTAGACTGTGTTTACAGACTCTGAGATTTAAGGTCAGGAAAAATCAATCGTGGCGCAGCGGTAGAGTTGCTGCCTTTCAGCGCCGGATCCCGACTACGGGCGCCGTCTGTACGGAGTTTGTACGTTCTCCCCGAGATCTTCGGTTCCCTGCCACTGTCATCCGGATGAATACGCACTGATTTAAACCCACCTACGCTCCAACGACGTAGGTTAATTGGCTTGGTGTAAATCTACATTTTTGTTAATGTTAAATTGTCCCTAGAGTGGGTGTGTAGGATGGTGTTAGTGTGTGTGGGGATCGCTGGTCAGCACGGACCCGGTGGGCCGAAGGGCCTGTTTCCACGCTGTATCTCCAAACTAAACTGAAACGAAATAAATGAAGCTGGAAAGTGACAATAATTTGCAGTTGGTGTCAATATAGGAAATACCAAGCAGCTTGGAGAGTGGTGATTAAAGAGCATGTCCTACGGGGCTGGTCTGTTATATTTGCTCGTCTTCCTGCTGTGTGTGTTGTGTGATCAGATTACATGTAACTTTACGCCAATTTCTCGTGCGTCACGGTGGCGCAGCGGTAGAGTTGCTGCCTCACAGCGCCAGAGACCCGGGTTCCATCCCGACCACGGGTGCTGTCTGTACGTTCTCCGTGGGTTTTCTCCGGATGCTCCGGTTTCCAACCCACCCCCCCCCACGCTCCAAAGACGCACAGATTTGTAGGTTAATTGGCTTGGTAGAAATGTAAAAATTGTCCCCAGTGGGTGCTGGATGGTGTCAGTGTGCGGGGATCGCTGGTCGGCGCGGACTCGGTGGGCCGAAGGGCCTGTTTCCGTGCTGTATCTCTAAACTAAACTAAACTGAATTACGGCTTGTTTGAGGAAGGTGTTCGCTGTGTGTGTGTGTGTGTGTGTGGTGTGCATGTGTGCGTATGCATGCGTGTGTGTGTGTGTGCATGCGTGAGTGTGGTGTGCATGCATGTGTGCGTGCATGCGTGTGTGTATGCATGTGTATGCATGCGTGAGTATGGTCTGCGTGCGTGTGTGTAATCCACGGTGTTTCACCCTAGGAGTGCCGCACTGGTCATTGCCGACAGTCATTGTCTGTCCGTCTCATGTTCAGAAGTGATAGGAGCAGAAACAGGCCATTCGGCCCATCAAGTCCACTCCGCCACTCAATCTCGGCTGATGCCTTAGCCTTCTCCCCGTAACCCCTGACCCCCGTCCTAATCAAGAACCTATCTATCTCTGCCTTAACAAATTCCCACTGACTTGGCCTCCACAGCCTTTCTGCGGCAAAGAATTCCACAGATTCACCGCCCTCTGGCCAACGAAATTCCTCCTCCTCTCCTTCCGAAAGGAACGTCCTTGAAATAAACACCGAGGCTGTGGCCTCTGGTCCTATTCGGACTGACGTCCCTCGGTGTGGGTACAAAGTCCAGCCCAGTTTGGTTTTATAACGTAGCTTAAAAAAAGCGTTTGCCTATAAAAGCAACTCATGATAATTTACCATTAGTGGCTCGATCCAAGATGGTGAAGATAACACAAGTGGAAAGCTATTGGGAGTGGTCAGACTGGAGTAGTGATCAGACACAGTCATCAACACCATGGCTACTAAGGGCAGTTTCAAAATGTTCCCTCAAAGGCTTACTAATGAATGAGGTGGCCTCAATGTTTCCATTTGAAGTTTGGAATATTATAATCTCCATTTACTGAATTCTTATTGTACTGAAAAATAAAGAGTGCATTTAAAACTGTTATCCCTTGATGATTCATTGCTCTGAGTTTCAGAGGGCTGTCAATATGACTACAGATGCATTAAAGAATGAAAATGTTTTACTCTGTGACTGGTCTAGGAAAATAACTGCAGATGCTGGTACAAATTGAAGGTATTTATTTCACAAAACGCTGGAGTAACTCAGCGGGTCAGGCAGCATCTCAGGAGAGAAGGAATGGGTGACGTTTCGGGTCGAGACCCTTCTTCAGACTGATGTCAGGGGGTGCGGGACAAAGGAAGGATATAGGTGGAGACAGGAAGATAGAGGGAGATCTGGGAAGGGGGAGGAGAGGGACAGGAACTATCTAAAGTTGGAGAAGTCGATGTTCATACCGCTGGGCTGCAAGCTGCCCAGGCGAAATATGAGGTGCTGTGACTCCAACTCACTATGGCACTGGAGGAGGCCCATGACAGAAAGGTCAGACTGGGAGTGGGAGGGGGAGTTGAAGTGCTCAGCCACCGGGAGATCAGGTTGGTTGAGACGGACTGAGCGAAGGTGTTGAGCGAAGTTGACATCTAGAGCAGTGGATGCAATAGATGAGGTTGGAGGAGGTGCAGGTGAACCTCTGCCTCACCTGGAAAGACTGTTTGGGTCCTTGGATGGAGTCGAGGGGGGAGGTAAAGGGACAGGTGTTGCATCTCGTGCGGTCGCAGGGGAAAGTGCCCGGGGAGGGGGCGGTTTGGGTGGGAAGGGACGAGTGGACCAGGGAGTTACGGAGGGAACGGTCTCTGCGGAACGCAGAAAGGGGAGGGGACGGGAAGATGTGGCCAGTGGTGGGGTCCATACCCTTTACTCTGTGACTCAGTAAGTCAAAGCCTGAATGTAAACAATGTGGGCCCGTTACTAACTTGAAAGCTCTCCTACGTAAGTTCCTAAGTGGTAGGAGCAGATTTAGGCCATTCGGCCCATCGAGTCTACTCCGCCATTCAATCGCCGACCATGTTCTCCAGGGATGCTGCCTGACCCCCTGAGTCACTCCAGCTATTTGTGTCCTTCCATCGATTCAAAGGCGTCTCAGAGCTGAAGTGGAAGCAAATCACTGTGGACTTGGAAGAGGTGCAGGAGAACAGAAGAAAATATGCTTTCAATTGTCAACTTCAATGTTGTTCCGCAAAGATAATAAGACTCAGAGGTATGTAGCAACTTTCGTGGACGACACATTGACCATTATTATTTCGGACAAGTGCATTTACAGCCTTTTTAGTTTAGTTTGGAGATACAGCGCGGAAACAGGCCCTTCGGCCCACCAAGTCCGCGCCGACCAGCGATCCCCGCACATTAGAAACATAGAAAATAGGTGCAGGAGGAGGCCATTCGGCCCTTCGAGCCAGCACCGCCATTCATTGTGATCATGGCAGATCGTCCACAATCAGTACCCCGTGCCTGCCTTCTCCCCATATCCCTTGATTCCAAGAACTCTATCCAACTCTCTCTTAAATCCATCCCGTGATTTGGCCTCCGCTGCCTTCAGTGGCAGAGAATTCCACAAATTCACAACTCTCTGGGTAAAAAAGTTCCTTCTCACCTGTTTTAAATGGCCTCCCCTTTATTCTTAGACTGTGGCCCCTGGTTCTGGACTCCCCCAACATTGGGAACATTTTTCCTACATCTAGCTTGTGCAGTCCTTTTATGATTTTATACTTCTCTATAAGATCCCCTCTCATCCTTCTAAGTTCCAGTGAATACAAGCCCAGTCTTTCCAATCTTTCCTCTTACGACAGTCCCGCCATCCCGGGGATTAACCTGGTGAACCTACGCTGCACTGCCTCAATAGCAAGGATGTCCTTCCTCAAATTAGAATATATCAATGTTAGCTATTTGGAAGGTGCCAATGAGGCATACAAAGTAAAATTTAATCAGGGCAGTCTTACTTGAAGTTAGATAAATCAATATTCATACCGTCTATCTGCTCGAAAGATGACTTTTAAAAACTCCCAGAAACACTAAGACCCGTTGGCCACAAAGAAATGAAAGATGCCATCTTTTCTTTGACTACAGTGGCACAGTGGGTAGAGCTGCTGCCATACAGCGCCGGAGACTCAGGTTCGATCCCGACTACGGGCGCCGTCTGTACAGAGTTTGTACGTTCTCCCCGTGACCTGCGTAGGTTTTCTCCGAGATCTTCGGTTTCCTCCCACACTCCAAAGACGTGCAGGTTTGTAGGTTAATTGACTTGGTGTATATGCAAAATTGTCCCTAGTGGCTGTAGGATAGTGTGAATGAAAAAGGACTGGACAAGCTAGATGCAGGAAAAATGTTCCCAATGTTGGGGGAATTGTGGAATTCTCTGCCCCAGAGGGCAGTGGAGGCTAAATCACTGGATGGATTTAAGAGAGAGTTAGATCGAGCTCTCGGGGCTAGTGGAATCAAGGGATATGGGGAGAAGGCAGGCACGGGTTACTGATTGTGGACGATCAGTCATGATCACAATGAATGGCGGTGCTGGCTTGAAGGGCCGAAAGGCCTCCTCCTGCACCTATTTTCTGCTTGTTTCCTCGCTGTATCTCTAAAGTAAACTAAACTAAAACCTTTCGCACTCTGGCAGTTTTAGAAACATAGAAACATAGAAAAATAGGTGCCGGAGGAGGCCATTTGGCCCTTCTTGCCAGCACCGCCATTCATTGTGATCATGGCAGATCGTCCACAATCAGTAACCCGTGCCTGCCTTCTCCCCATATCCCTTGATTCCGTTAGCCCTAAGAGCTAAATCTAACTCTCTTGAAAACATCCAGTGAATCGGCCTCCACTGCCCTCTGTGGCAGAGAATTCCACAAATTCACAAAAGTTTTTTTCTCACCTCAGTTTTAAATGGCCTCCCCTTTATTCTAAGACTGTGTGTGTGGCCCCTGATTCTGGTCTCCCCCAACATTGGGAACATTTTTCCTGCTTCTAGCTTGTCCAGTCCTTTCATAATTTTATACGTCTCTATAAGATCCCCCTCTCATCCTTCTAAACTCCAGTGAATACAAGCCCAGTCTTTCCGATCTTTCCTCGTACGACAGTCCCGCCATCCCGGGGATTAACCTGGTGAAACTACGCTGCACTGCCTCAATGGCAAGGACGTCCTTCCTCGAATTAGGGGACCAAAACTGCACAGAATGCTGGGAATCTGACCTTGTGTTCACTGCAGATTACCCACAGCAATGATCATCCCTCACTTGCCCCGGTGACTAAACGTGTACCGATCGATACTGCCCCCTTCCATCCCATCAGCAGTAACATTCCACAGATCCGATTATTCTCGTTGGAGCATGCCTCGCGCTTCATCGAGATTCGATTATTGTCAGATTGATTAAAACGAACTTTGTTGCAAATATTTACCGTGCGACTCGGGGGGGGGGGGAGTCCAGAACCAGGGGCCACACAGTCTAAGAATAAAGGGGAGGCCATTTTAAAACTGAGGTGAGGAAAAAACTTTTTCACCCAGAGAGTTGTGAATTTGTGGAATTCTCCGCCACAGAGGGCCGTGGAGGCCAAATCACTGGATGGGTTTAAGAGAGAGTTAGATAGAGCTCTAGGGGCTAGCGGAATCAAGGGATATGGGGAGAAGGCAGGCACGGGTTACTGATTGTGGACGATCAGCCATGATCACAATGAAATGGCGGTGCGTACAGGCTCGAAGGGCCGAGTGGCCTCCTCCTGCACCTGTTTTCTATGTTTCTCTGACTGCTGGCTTTCCGAGTCGCAGTTCTGACGAGGTCGGGGGACATTTTATCATTCTGATTTACCTTCCGTTGCGATTTGCCATCGTCGAGTTTTATTTTTGCCGAAAATCTCAAACGCCCTTTGCCAAATCGGACGGTGGCGCAGCGGGTAGAGCCGCTGCCTCACGGCGCCAGAGACCCCGGTTCGATCCTGACCACGGGTGCTTGTCAGTGCGGAGTTTGTACGTTCTCCCCGCGGGTTTTCCCCCGGGGTTGCTCCGGTTTCCTCCCACACTCCAAAGACGAATGAATGAATGAGTACGTTTATTGGCCAAGTATGTGCACATACAAGGAATGTGCCTTGGTGCTCCGCCCACAAGTGACAACACGAACGTACAGTTAACAATTAAGAATAACGCATAAACACATCAAAACAATAAGGGGATACACCATTACGGTCTAAACATGTGGGTGGAAATAAACCAGAGCAAAAAAGACAATGGAAACATCGAACATAGAACATAGACAATAGACAATAGACAATAGACAATAGGTGCAGGAGGAGGCCATTCAGCCCTTCGAGCCAGCACCGCCATTCAATGCGATCATGGCTGATCACTCTCAATCAGTACCCCGTTCCTGCCTTCTCTCCATACCCCCTCACTCCACTATCCTTAAGAGCTCTATCCAGCTCTCTCTTGAAAGCATCCAACGAACTGGCCTCCACTGCCTTCTGAGGCAGAGAATTCCACACCTTCACCACCCTCTGACTGAAAAAGTTCTTCCTCATCTCTGTTCTAAATGGCCTACCCCTTATTCTTAAACTGTGGCCCCTTGTTCTGGACTCCCCCAACATTGGGAACATGTTTCCTGCCTCTAATGTGTCCAATCCCCTAATTATCTTATATGTTTCAATAAGATCCCCCCTCATCCTTCTAAATTCCAGTGTATACAAGCCCAATCGCTCCAGCCTTTCAACATACGACAGTCCCGCCATTCCGGGAATTAACCTAGTGAACCTACGCTGCACGCCCTCCATAGCAAGAATATCCTTCCTCAAATTTGGAGACCAAAACTGCACACAGTACTCCAGGTGTGGTCTCACCAGGGCCCGGTACAACTGTAGAAGGACCTCTTTGCTCCTATACTCAACAGGAGGAGGCCATTCGGCCCTTCGAGCCAGCACCACCATTCAATGTGATCATGGCTGATCATTCTCAATCAGTACCCCGTTCCTGCCTTCTCTCCATATCCCTTGATTCCGTTAGCCCTAAGAGCTAAATCTAATGCTCTCTTGAAAACATCCAGTGAGTTGGCTTCCGCTGCCCTCTGTGGCAGAGAATTCCACAGATTCACAACTCTCTGGGTGAAAAAGTTTTTCCTCATCTCAGTCCGAAATGGCCGACAACCTTATTCTTAAACTGACGTGCAGGTCTTGTAGGTTAAGTGGATTTGGTAAAAATTGTAAATTGTCCTCAAGTGTGTGGAGGATAGTGTTAGTGTGCGGGGATCGCTGGTCGGCGCGGACCCGATAGGCCGAAGGGCCTGTTTCCGAGCTGTATCTCTAAACTAAACTCAACTCAACAACAACCCCTAACCCTGCTGTGTCCAGTCCTGCCAATTCACAGACACTGGACTCTTGAGTGCAGACGGGGTGACGGTTCGAGTCGAGACCCCCCATCAGACTGAAGAAGGGTCCCGACCCAAGAACGTCACCCATTCCTTCTCTCCAGAGACGCGCTGAGTTACTCCGGCATTTTGTGTCTTATCTTCGGTGTAAAGCAGCAACTGCAGTTCCTTCCTAGGCAATCTCGGAGTGCACCACAATCAGCAGTTACCACCACAAATCTCTCTGCACTTCATTGCCTCCTTAAAAATCACCACGCTTTAAACAATAGACAATAGGTGCAGGAGTAGGCCATTCAGCCCTTCGAGCCAGCACCACCATTCAATGCGATCATGGCTGATCACTCTCAATCAGTACCCCGTTCCTGCCTTCTCCCCATACCCCCTCACTCCGCTATCCTTAAGAGCTCTATCCAGCTCTCTCTTGAAAGCATCCAACGAACTGGCCTCCACTGCCTTCTGAGGCAGAGAATTCCACACCTTCACCACTCTCTGACTGAAAAAGTTCTTCCTCATCTCCGTTCTAAATGGCCCACCCCTTATTCTTAAACTGTGGCCCCTTGTTCTGGACTCCCCCAACATTGGGAACATATTTCCTGCCTCTAATGTGTCCAATCCCCTAATTATCTTATATGTTTCAATAAGATCCCCCCTCATCCTTCTAAATTCCAGTGTATACAAGCCTAATTGCTCCAGCCTTTCAACATACGACAGTCCCGCCATTCCGGGAATTAACCTAGTGAACCTACGCTGCACGCCCTCAATAGCATCCCAACCATCCCAACAATTCCCTCCTTCAACATAAGGGCAGTATTGATTTCTTCCTGAGTTTGTTTTTGCCTGCTGAGATTATGGCCGTCGTTCTGTGATTCATAAGTGACCATGAATTTAATTCCTTCTCCTTCTTGGCACAGCAGACAGGAGCAGAATTAGGCCATTCGGCCCATCGAGTCCGCTCCACCATTCTACGGTGGCGCGGCGGTAGAGTTGCCGCCTTCCAGCGCTTAGAAGCGCCGGGTTCGATCCCGACTGCGGGCGCCGTCTGTACGGAGTTTGTACGTTCTCCCCCGTGACCCGCGTGGGCTTTCTCCGAGATCTTCGGTTTCCTCCCGCGCTCCAAGGTCACACAGCATCTCTGGAGAGAAGGAATGGGTGACGTTCCTAGTAAAGTGTAAATTGTCCCTAGTGTTGGTGTGCAGGGATCGCTGGCCGGCGCGGACTCGGTGGGCCGAAGGGCCTGTTTCCGCTCTGTATCTCTAAACTAACCTAAACCAAACTGTATGTCTTTGGTGTCGGGGGAGAGGGAAACGAGAGATATGGAAGGGTGAGGTGTGAAAACTAAAGATCCAAGGGGACAAAAGTCAAGGAAAATGTAGAAACAAAGAAAATAGGTGCAGGAGGAGGCCATTCGGCCCTTCGAGCCAGCACCGCCATTCATTGTGATCATGGCTGATCATCCACAATCAGTAACCCGTGCCTGCCTTCTCCCCATATCCCTTGATTCCGCTAGCCCCTAGAGCTCTATCTAACTCTCTTTTAAATCCATCCAGTGAATCGGCCTCCACTGCCCTCTGTGGCAGAGAATTCCACAAATTCACGACTCTCTGGGTGAAAAAGTTTCTTCTCACCTCAGTTTTAAATGGCCTCCCCTTTATTCTTAGACTGTGTGTGTGTGTGGCCCCTGGTTCTGGACTCCCCCCAACATTGGGAACATTTTTCCTGCAAATAGAAATATAAATGAGGACATTAATAGTGAAAAATTCAGCAATAATAGGAACGTTATAAATGGGCAGGGAAAATCAAATGAATGTTGGCAAAGTGGAGGGCAAATTCTTGGAATGTGTACACACACACACTCGGGACAATCTTACACTTAGCCAAGCCAATTGACCCACAAACCTGTACGTCTTTTGGAGCGTGAGAGGAAACCAAGGATCTTGGAGAAATCCCACGCGGGTCACGGGGAGAACGTACAAACTCCGTACAGACGGCGCCCGTAGTCGGGATGGAACCCGGGTCTCCGGCGCTGTGAGGCAGCAACTCTGCCACCGCGCCACCGTGACCGCCCTCCATTAAGGTTTATGATGTGAAAAGTACTCACAGAGAACATCGAACAGGAACAGCACAAGAACAGGTCCTTTGGCCCACAATGTCTATGCCCAACTTAATGCCAAGAACATCTCCTGAAAATAATCCACATCCCACTCTCCACATCTATCTCTCAAAATAAATGAATTCAATCCTGACATCAATAATGTGTTCAGGAAGGACACATCAAAGTCGGCAATGATGTTCAATCAAAGGTGGAGCCCACAATGGTCCATTGTTGGCTGCGGGGAGGAAGATAACGAGAGGGTACAAATCGTGAAAATCAGCAGGACGACAATGAAACTAGTAGGAATGACTAGGGTGGGGGAGGGACGGAGAGAGAGGGGAAAGCAATGGTACAAAATAGGGAGTAGGAGACAGGAAGACTAGTGGGAGAACTGGGAAGAGGGAGGGGAAAGAGAGGGACAGAAGAACTATCTGAAGTTGGAGAAGTCAATGTTCATACCGCAGGGGTGTAAGCTGCCCCAAGCGAAATATGAGGTGCTGTTCCTCGAATTTGCGCTGGGCCTCACTCTGACAATGGAGGAGGCCCAGGACAGGAAGGTCAGTGTGGGAGTGGGAGGGGGAGTTAAAGTGTTTGTCACCCGGGAGATCGTGTAGGCCAAGGCGGACTGAGCGGAGGTGTTCAGTGAAACGATCGCCCAGTTTGCTCTTGGTCTCGCCGATATGTGGTGTCAACACGACGATGTGTTGGTTATTCTGCGAATAAACTCCCGGAAACAAGAGGGATATGGGCCGGACGCATGCAGGTGGGACTAGTTTAGTTTAGTTTAGAGATAGACAATAGACAATAGGTGCAGGAGGAGGGCATTCGGCCCTTCGAGCCCGCACCGCCATTCAATGTGATCATGGCTGATCATTCTCAATCAGTACCCTGTTCCTGCCTTCTCCCCATACCCCCTGACTCCGCTATCCTTAAGAGCTCTATCTAGCTCTCTCTTGAATGCATTCAGAGAATTGGCCTCCACTGCCTTCTGAGGCAGAGAATTCCACAGATTCACAACTCTCTGACTGAAATTTATTTTCCTCATCTCAGTTCTAAATGGCCTAAATGGCCTATTCTTAAACTGTGGCCCCTTGTTCTGGACTCGCCCAACATTGGGAACATGTTTCCTGCCTCTAACCCCTTAATAATCTTATACGTTTCGATAAGATCTCCTCTCATCCTTCTAAATTCCAGTGCATACAAGCCTAGTCGCTCCAGTCTTTCAACATATGACAGTCCCGCCATTCCGGGAATTAACCTGGTGAACCTACGCTGCACGCCCTCAATAGCAAGAGATACAGCGCGGAAACAGGCCCCTTGGCCCACCGAATCCACACCGACCAGCGATCCCCGCACACTAACACTATCCTACACAAACTAGGGACAATTTACATGTATACCATGCTGGCTAACCTGCAAACCTGCACGTGTTTGCAGTGTGGGAGGAAACCGAAGCCAGTTCCCAGAACACCAGCCGTCTCTGCGAACGAGGGTTGCCAACTATCTCACTCCCAAATAAGGGACAAGGTGACGTCACCGCCCCACGTCCCCACGTGACCTCACCCTTCTTCAGGCTTGGATCATAAGATCATAAGTGATGGTGGTGGAATTAGGCCAAGCGGCCCATCAAGTCTACTCCGCCATTGAGCCACGGCTGATCTATCCTCCTGCCTTCTCTCCATAACCTTTGACAACCTTTGATGTTACAGAGATCAAGTAGGGTTATCCATCTATCTCTGCCTTAAAAATATCCACTGACTTGGCCTCCACAGCCTTCTGCGGCAAAGAATTCCACAGATTCACCGCCCTCTGACGAAAGATCTTGGATCTTATAGACAATAGGTGCAGGAGGAGGCCATTCGGCCCTTTGAGCCAGCACTGCCATTCAATATGATCATGGCTGATCATTCACAATCAGTACCCCGTTCCTGCCTTCTCCCCATACCCCCTGACTCCGCTATCCTTAAGAGCTCTACCTAGCTCTCTCTTGAAAACATCCACTGCCTTCTGAGGCAGAGAATTCCACAGATTCACAACTCTCTGACTGAAAAAGTTTTTCCTCATCTCCGTTCTAAATGGCCGACCCCTTATTCTTAAACTGTGTGGCCCCTGGTTCTGGACTCCCCCAACATCGGGAACATGTTTCCTGCCTCTAACGTGTCCAATCCCTTAATAATCTTATACGTTTCGATAAGATCCCCTCTCATCCTTATAAATTCCAGCGTATACAAGCCTATGGCAGACGCGATGGTTTCAGCTTTCAAACCACTTACTGGTCCATGAATAAGTGGGGTGCCATAATGTGGATCAACACTTGGTTGATCAAAGCAGGGCTTTTGATTCAATTATTGAGATTTGAATCTTTGAGCCGGTGTAAAAAGCCTGTTAGTCTCGCGGGTAAAATGCATCTTGGCACACCTGCTTCTCAGCCAACCCCCTTACTGAAATCTCAAGAGCTCCCCTGCCCTGAAAGGAAGGCCCATAATAGTTTTAGATGAAAGGAAGCTGTTGAAGAGACGATCCCCTAAAGCTGTTCTATTCCTCGTCAAACAATGCCTTCCTTTGATCTGTCAACTCTGAGGTGTTTTGTTTTTAAACTATGCGTCAATGATGTTACAGAGATCAACCAACCTCATATTTAGTTTATTTTAGTGCAGAAAGGAACTGCAGATGCTGGTTTAAACCGAAGGCAGACACAAACATGCTGGAGTAACTCAGCGGGTCAGGCGGCCTCTCTGGAGAGAAGGAATGGGCGACGTTTTGGGTTGAGTCTGAAGAAGGGTCTCGACCCGAAACGTCACCCATTCCTTCCCTCCAGAGATGCTGCCTGTCCCGCTGAGTTACTCCAGCATTTTGTGCCTTTCTCAGGTTTGTAAGCTAATTGGCTTCGGTACAATTGCAAATTGTCCCTAGTGTGGGCGGGGCGATCGTTGGCCGGCACGGACTGGATGGGCCGAAGGGCCAGTTTCCGCGCTCTATCTCTAAACTAAGCCTCAGTCTGAAGAAGGGTCTGGACCCGTTCCTTCTCTCCAGAGATGCTGCCTGTCCCACTGAGTTACTCCAGCGTCTTGTGTCTACACGAAACAAAATGCAGGTTTGCAAGCCGATATTGCTCATCAGTTCGATTTAAGTGAAGCAAAATTGTTTCTGGAGTAGAGTTGAATGCGCCATCGGCTCTGCCTGGATGATTCCATGAGACCCTGAACAGAACACAAGCTGTGAAATATGTCACCCTTCAGAAACGGTCCCACAGGCCACTGGAGATAAATGGGTCTACTGTGGATAGGGTGGGCAGCTTTAAATACCTGGGAGTCCACATCAAAGAGGATCTGACATGGAAACACACATTGCCGCACTGGTGGGTAAGGCAAGGCAGCGCCTTTACCACATCAGACAGCTGAGGAAATTCAGAGTGTCTCTGAGGATCCTTCAGTGCTTCTACTCTGGGGCTGTAGAGAGCATCCTGTCCGGCAACATCACAGTCTGGTTTGGGAACAGCTCTGCCCAGGACAGGAAGGCCCTGCAGAGAGTAGTGCGTTTGGCAGAACGCACCATGGGAACTACACTCGCCCCCCTGCAGGACCTATACATCAGGAGGTGCAGATCCAGAGCCAGCAACATTATGGGGGACCCCTACCACCCCAGCAACGGACTGTTCCAGCTGCTACGGTCAGGCAAACGCCTCCGCTGTCACGCTGTGGAAACAGAGAGGATGAGACGGAGTTTCTTCCCACAGGCCATCAGGACTATTGACTCTCATATCACCAAGGAGTAAATTTTGTCTTCTCTGTATTCACTTTAATTTATATGCTGTAACTGTAATTCTTTTTTGTGCACAATCCGCAGGCATTGCCACTTTCATTTCACTGCACATCGTGTATGTGGACGTGACAAATAAACTTGACTTGACTTGACTTGAAGGTAGACACAAAATGCTGGAGGCAGGAGGAGCTGAGTATAGGAGCAAAGAGGTCCTTCTGCAGTTGTACAGGGTCCTAGTGAGACTGCACCTGGAGTACTGTGTGCAGTTTTGGTCTCCAAATTTGAGGAAGGACATTCTTGCTTTTGAGGGCGTGCAGCGCAGGTTCATAATTCCCGGAATGGCGGGACTGTTGTATGTCGAAAGACTGGAGCGACTAGGCTTGTATACACTAGAATTTAGAAGGATGAGAGGAGATCTTATTGAAACGTATAAAATTATTAAGGGATTGGACACTGTTAGAGGCAGGAAACATGTTCCCATTGTTGGGGAGTCCAAAACCAGGGGCCAGACAGTTTTAGAATAAGGGGTAGGCCATTTAGAACGGAGATGAGGAAAAAGTTTTTCACTCAGAGAGTTGTGAATCTGTGGGATTCTCTGCCTCAGAAGGCAGTGGAGGCCAATTCTCCGGATGCTTTCAAGAGAGAGTTATGCACAAAATGCTGGAGTAACTCAGCAGGTCAGGCAGCATTTCGGGAGAGAAGGAATGGGTGACGTTTCGGGTCGAGACTCTTCTTCAGACTGAGTTAGATAGAGCTCTTAAGGATAGCGGTGTCAGGGGGTATGGGGAGAAGTCAGGAACGGGGTACTGATTGTGGATGATCAGGCATGATCACATTGAATGGCGGTGCTGGCTCGAAGGGCCGAATGGCCTCCTCCTGCACCTAATGTCTATTGTCGATCGTAACTCGGCAGGTCAGGCAGCATCTCAGGAGAGAAAGAACGGGTGACGTTTCGGGTCGAAACCCTTCTTCAGTCTGAAGAAGGGTCTCGACCCGAAACGTCGCCCATTCCTTCTCTCCATAGATGCCGCCTGTCCCGCTGAGTTACCCCAGTCCACCTTCGATTTGCACCAGCATCTGCAGTTCTTTCCTGGGCATGTATGTCAAGCCAGTGAGGACCCAGCACCGAGCCCAGCAGCACAACACAGGTCTCCAGTGTTTTGGCACTTTGTAGTTAGAAGTGGACAGGGTAAAGCATTGTTGACGTGTTTAATGCATCAGGAAGGCTAGAGACAAACTCAACATGTCAGTTGTTTAATAGCGCCAAACCGCTGGACCAGGTTCTGTCCGCTCTATGACAACAATGGACAACACTGCTCTGCTGGGCAAAACACTGCCCCAGCCTTCACACCTTATATCAAGCACTCGAGTCATAGAGTGACACAGCGTGGAAACAGGCCCTTCGGCCCAACTTGCCCACACCGGCCAACAATGTCCCAGCTACACTAGTCCCATCTGCCCACGCTTGGCCCATCTTCCTCCAAACCCCGTCCTATCCATGTACCTAATTGTTTCTTAAACGTTGGGATAGTCCCAGCCAGTGCCAACTATCTCACTCCCGAATAAGGGACCAGGTGACGTCACCGCCCCGCGCCCCCGCTTGACCACACCCAGCCAGCGGCCACGTGCTCCCGCTCCACCAATGGCGGCCGCTGGAATTTAGAAGGATGAGAGGGGATCTTATCGAAACGTATAAGATTATTAAGGGGTTGGACACGTTAGAGGTAGGAAACATGTTCCCAATGTTGGGGGAGTCCAGAACCAGGGGCCACACACAGTTTAAGAATGAGGGATAGGCCATTTAGAACGGAGATGAGGAAAAACTTTTTCAGTCAGAGTTGTGAATCTGTGGAATTCTCTGCCTCAGAAGGCAGTGGAGGCCAAGTCTCTGAATGCATTCAAGAGAGAGCTAGATAGAGCTCTTAAGGATAGCGGAGTCAGGGGGTATGGGGAGAAGGGAGGAACGGGGTAGAAAATAGGTGCAGGAGTAGGCCATTTGGCCCTTCGATTAAGAGTGATCAGCCATGATCACATTGAATGGCAGTGCTGGCTCGAAGGGCCGAATGGCCTCCTCCTGCACCTATTTTCTATTCAGTGCTGTACCCCTCCATGACCTACGATGAACTATTTTGATTTTGCAATTCAAATCTTTTATTTTGTGTAGGCCGCAGGCTATTCAAGAATAATCATCCATCAAGAATAATGGCAATATGGACAATTCCAACATTATGGCCTAACTCCTTCGCTCAGTCCGCCTGGACCCACCTGATCTCCCGGTTGCCAAACACTTTAATTCCACTCCCACTCCCAGTCTGACCTTTCTGTCCTGGGCCTCCTCCGTTGTCAGAGTGAGGCCCAGCGCCAATTGGAGGAACAGCACCTCATATTTCGCTTGGGCAGCTCACACCCCAGCGGCATGAACATTGACTTCTCTAACTTCAAGTGGCCCCAGCATTCCCCCTCTCTATCCCCCTCCCCCACCCAAGTCGCACCAGCTTCTCGTTCTCACCCAGCAAACAGCAAACAAACTGTTTCCTTTATCATCGTTACTTTTTTGCGTATTTTTCATTCATTGTTCTTTATAGACAATAGACAATAGGTGCAGGAGGAGGCCATTCGGCCCTTCGAGCCAGCACCGCCATTCACTGTGATCATGGCTGATCATTCTCAATCAGTACCCCGTTCCTGCCTTCTCCCCATCCCCCCTGACTCCGCTATCATTAAGAGCTCTATCCAGCTCTCTCTTGAATGCATTCAGAGAATTGGCCTCCACTGCCTTCTGAGGCAGAGAATTCCACAGATTCACAACTCTCTGAGTGAAAAAGTTTTTCCTCATCTCCGTTCTAAATGGCCGACCCCTTATTCTTAAACTGTGTGGACCCTGGTTCTGGACTCCCTCAACATTGGGAACATGTTTCCTGCCTCTAACGTGTCCAACCCCTTAATAACCTTATACGTTTTGATAAGATCCCCTCTCATCCTTCTAAATTCCAGTGTATACAAGCCTAGTCGCTCCAGTCTTTCAACATACGACAGTCCCGCCATTCCGATATATGCATCGTCGTCGTCTATACATCGTCGTCTATATCTCTCGTTTCCCTTTCCCCCGACTAGTCTGAAGAAGGGTCTCGACCCGAAACGTCACCCATTCCTTCTCTCCAGAGATGCTGCCCGTCCCGCTGAGTTACTCCAGCGCTTTGTGTCTATCTTCGGTTTAAACCAGCATCTGCAGTTCCTTCCTGCACAAGCGTCTCCCAGTGTTTCTTTTGTGCTGAAAGCCTTAGAAACAAAGGGTCGTGAGATCTCTGTGTGTGGCCGTTAAATCAAAAATGGGACTTCTCCTTTTAGACGATGTTTTGTTTCTTGAAACAGCACCTACTTGAGAAAGCCACTGGGGTGTCACATCAGCTCAGTGAAGGACTGAGGTGCAGAGGAAGTCACAGTGAGAGAGAGGGGGAGAGAGATAGAGAAGGACAGAGAGAGAGAGAGAGGGACAGAGAGAGAGAGAGAGAGAGAGAGGGACAGAGAGAGAGAGAGAGGGACAGAGAGAGAGAGAGAGAGAGAGGGACAGAGAGAGAGAGCGAGGGAGAGAGAGAGAGGAGGGGAGGGAGAGAGAGAGAAAGAGAGAGAGAGACAGAGAAAGAGAGGCAGAGAGAGGCAGAGAGAGAGAGAGAGAGAGAGAGAGAGAGAGAGAGAGAGAGAGAGAGGGACAGAGAGAGAGAGAGAGAGAGAGAGAGAGGGACAGAGAGAGAGAGAGAGAGGGAGAGAGAGAGAGAGAGAGAGAGATTGAGAGAGAGAGGAGAGAGAGAGAGATAGAGGGGGGGAGGGAGACAGAGAGAGGGAGAGAGATCTCTGGAACAAGGGCTGGGAGAAGAGGAGAGAGTATCGCAAACGAGCAGGATATTGTACATGTCGGGAGAAACTGTGGATGCTGGTTTTCAACCGAAGGTCGGCGAACAAAAAGCCGGAGTAACTCAGCGAGGACAGGCGGCGTCTCTGGGGAGAAGGAACGGGCGAGGTTTCGGGGTCGAGACCCTCCTTCAGTCCGTGAGTCAGGGGAGAGGGAGACGCAGGGGGGGGGGGTGGGGGGTTTAGAAATGTAACTCTTCCGAACGACCGGGAGAGGTAGACCCGGTTAGAATGATCACCTCCCAATCAATTTCGTGACTAAAGTGGGGACCATTTCAGCACCAAAGCTCTGGAGAGCGACATACAGGTTCGGTGAAGCACGTTTGTATGTTTGTTTGTATGTTTGTTATGCCTTCAAAACAAGAGGAGTTGAGTATAGGAGCAAAGAGGTCCTTCTGCAGTTGTACCAGGCCCTGGTGAGACCGCACCTGGAGTACTGTGTGCAGTTTTGGTCTCCAAATTTGAGGAAGGATATTCTTGCTATGGAGGGCGTGCAGTGTAGGTTCACTAGGTTAATTCCCGGAATGGCGGGACTGTCGTATGTTGAAAGGCTGGAGCGATTGGGCTTGTATACACTGGAATTTAGAAGGATGAGGGGGGATCTTATTGAAACATATAAGATAATTAGGGGATTGGACACATTAGAGGCAGGAAACATGTTCCCAATGTTGGGGGAGTCCAGAACAAGGGGCCACAGTTTAAGAATAAGGGGTAGGCCATTTAGAATGGAGATGAGGAAGAACTTTTTCAGTCAGAGAGTTGTGAATCTGTGGAATTCTCTGCCTCAGAAGGCAGTGGAGGCCAGTTCGTTGGATGCTTTCAAGAGAGAGCTGGATAGAGCTCTTAAGGATAGCGGAGTGAGGGGGTATGGGGAGAAGGCAGGAACGGGGTACTGATTGAGAGTGATCAGCCATGATCGCATTGAATGGCGGTGCTGGCTCGAAGGGCTGAATGGCCTCCTCCTGCACCTATTGTCTATTGTATGTTTGTTTGTATGTTTGTATGTTTGTATGTTTGTTTGTTTGTTTGTTGGCTATTTCGGAAGCGATTGAATAATGAACTCGCCCCTGAAGCAACAGGAATAACGCTGGTCGCCTTTGTTTGAATGTTCTGAAGGTGGACACAAGACGCTGGAGTCACTCGGCAGGTCAGGCAGCAAGCGTCTCTGGGGAGAGGGAATGGGGGACAGTTTTGCGGATGATACAAAGCTGGGTGGCAGCGTGAACGGTGAGGAAGATGCTATCAGGTCGCAGGGTGACTTGGACAGGTTGTGTGAGTGGGCGGATGCATGGCAGATGCAGTTTAATGTGGATAAGTGTGAGGTTATCCACTTTGGTGGTAAGAATAGGAAGGCAGAGTATTATCTGAATGGCGTCAAGTTAGGAAAAGGGGGACGTACAACGAGATCTGGGTGTCCTAGTGCATCAGTCACTGAAAGGAAGCGTGCAGGTACAGCAGGCAGTGAAGAAAGCCAATGGAATGTTGGCCTTCACAACAAGAGGAGTTGAGTATAGGAGCAAAGAGGTCCTTCTGCAGTTGTACAGGGCCCTAGTGAGACCGCACCTGGAGTACTGTGTGCAGTTTTGGTCTCCAAATTTGAGGAAGGATATTCTTGCTATTGAGGGCGTGCAGCGTAGGTTTACTAGGTTAATTCCCGGAATGGCAGGACTGTCGTATGTTGAAAGACTGGAGCGACTAGGCTTGTATACACTGGAATTTAGAAGGATGAGAGGAGATCTTATCGAAACGTATAAGATTATTAAGGGGTTGGACACGTTAGAGGCAGGAAACATGTTCCCAATGTTGGGGGAGTCCAGAACCAGGGGCCACAGTTTAAGAATAAGGGGTAGGCCATTTAGAACTGAGATGAGGAAAAACTTTTTCAGTCAGAGAGTTGTGAATCTGTGGAATTCTCTGCCTCAGAAGGCAGTGGAGGCCAATTCTCTGAATGCATTCAAGAGAGAGCTAGGTAGAGCTCTTAAGGATAGCGGAGTCAGGGGGTATGGGGAGAAGGCAGGAACGGGGTACTGATTGAGAATGATCAGCCATGATCACATTGAATGGCGGTGCTGGCTTGAAGGGCCGAATGGCCTCCTCCTGCACCTATTGTCTATTGTCTATTGTCTATTGTTTACGGGTCGAGACCCTATCCTCAGACCGGTGTTTGTACACGTCGTTTCTCAGTGGATCAAGGAACTTCACCTCCCTGTGCTGAATGAACGAATGAATGCAGGTCCACTCTGTCCAGCGACTGCCACCAGCCCACTCTCAACAGCCCAGCCCTGAGAACAGCGACTGAGACATAGTCTACCTTTGGTGCCTCCAGCAGCTGAGAATACTTCCAGTGCCTCTCAATAGACAATAGACAATAGGTGCAGGAGGAGGCCATTTGGCCCTTCGAGCCAGCACCGCCATTCAATGTGATCATGGCTGATCATTCTCAATCAGTACCCCGTTCCTGCCTTCTCCCCATACCCCCTGACTCCGCTATCCTTAAGAGCTCTATCTAGCTCTCTCTTGAATGCATTCAGAGAATTGGCCTCCACTGCCTTCTGAGGCAGAGAATTCCACAGATTCACAACTCTCTGACTGAAAAAGTTTTTCCTCATCTCAGTTCTAAATGGCCTACACCTTATTCTTAAACTGTGTGGCCCCTTGTTCTGGACTCCCCCCAACATTGGGAACATGTTTCCTGCCTCTAACGTGTCCAACCCCTTAATAATCTTATACGTTTCGATAAGATCCCCTCTCATCCTTCTAAATTCCAGTGTATACAAGCCCAGTCGCTCCAGTCTTTCAACATATGACAGTCCCGCCATTCCGGGAATTAACCTACGCTGCACGCCCTCAATAGCAAGAATATCCTTCCTCAAATTTGGAGACCAAAACTGCACACAGTACTCCAGGTGCGGTCTCACTAGGGCCCTGTACAACTGCAGAAGGACCTCTTTGCTCCTACACTCAACTCCTCTTGTTGTGAAGGCCAACATTCCGTTGGCTTTCTTCGCTGCCTGCTGTACCTGCATGCTTCCTTTCAGTAACCCGTGCCTGCCTTCTCCCAGCATCCCTTGATTCCGTAGCCCCCTGGAGCTCTGTCTAACTCTCTCTTTTAAATCCATCCAGTGAATCGGCCTCCGCTGCCCTCTGTGGCAGAGAATTCCCACAGGCTCACGACCTCGCTGCGAGACGTGGAAACGGGGGACTGCGCCAACCGGAGGTTTGGCGGAGAGCGGGACATGGCGGACCTCTGCGGCGACTTCTCCCGCTACGGCTCGGAAGACGGCGCCCCCTGGTGGAACGGGAGTTGCGGGTACGAGCAGGACGTCTCGTCGGCAGGCCCGCCGGGGGGGCAGGAGGAGGAGGAGGGCCGGGCCAGGGCGGTGATCGGCGCCGTCCTTGTCTGCATCATGCTGGCGTGCGGCGCCGGCAATCTCCTCTTCGTGGCCGCCCTGGCCCGGCGCAAGAGCCCGAGGAGCGTCACCGACCTGCTGATCGCCAACCTGGCCATCTCCGACCTCGTCGTGGCCCTGGTGTGCTGCCCCTTCGAGATGGACTACTACGTGGTCAGGGGACTCTCCTGGAACTTTGGGCCGTTCCTCTGCTCCGCCGTGAACTACCTCAGGGCGGTCTCCCTCTACATCTCCACCAACGCCCTCCTGGTCATCGCGGTCGACAGGTGAGACCCTCTCCCGGTCTGTTTCCTTCGGGTCTCTTTGGACATAGACCACAGACAGTAGACAATAGTCTGAAGAAGGGTCTCGACCCGAAACGTCACCCATTCCTTCTCTCCCGAGATGCTGCCTGACCCGCTGAGTTACTCCAGCATTTTGTGAATAAATACCTTCGATTTGCACCAGTTATTTTCTCACAATAGACAATAGGTGCAGGAGGAGGCCATTCGGGCCAACACCGCCATTCAATGTGATCATGGCTGATCATTCTCAATCAGTACCCCGTTCCTGCCTTCTCCCCATACCCCCTGACTCCGCTATCCTTAAGAGCTCTATCCAGCTCTCTCTTGAATGCATTCAGAGAATTGGCCTCCACTGCCCTCTGAGGCAGAGAATTCCACAGATTCACAACTCTCTGACTGAAAAAGTTTTTCCTCATCTCAGTTCTAAATGGCCTACCCCTTATTCTTAAACTGTGTGGCCCCTTGTTCTGGACTCCCCCAACATTGGGAACATGTTTCCTGCCTCTAACGTGTCCAACCCCATAATAATCTTATGCGTTTAGATAAGATCTCCTCTCATCCTTCTCAATTCCAGTGTATACAAGCCTAGTCGTTCCAGTCTTTCAACATATGACAGTCCCGCCATTCCGGGAATTAACCTAGTAAACCTACGCTGCACGCCCTCAACAGCAAGAATATCCTTCCTCAAATTTGGAGACCAAAACTGCACACAGTACTCCAGGTGCGGTCTCACTAGGGCCCTGTACAACTGCAGAAGGACCTCTTTGCTCCTATACTCAACTCCTCTTGTTATGAAGGCCTTATGATTGTCATCAGGGGTCAGAGGAGTGACGGTAGCAGGATTAGGCCATTCGGCCCATCAAGTCCACTCCGCCATTCATTCATGGCTGATGTATCTCTACCTCACAACCCCATTCTCCTGCCTTCTCCCCATAACCCCTGACACCCGTACTAATCAAGAATCTATCCATAACCTCTGACAACCGTACTAATCAAGTAGGGTTATCTATCCATCTCTGCCTTAAAAATATCCACTGACTTGGCCTCCAGAGCCCTCTGTGGCAGAGAATTCCACAGATTCACCGCCCTCTGACGGGAGAAATTCTCCCTAATTTGAGGAAGGACGTCCTTGCTATTGAGGCATTGCAGCGTAGGTTCACCAGGTTAATCCCCGGGGTGGCGGGACTGTCATACGAGAAGAGATTGGAAAGACTCGGCTTGTATTCACTGGAGTTTAGAAGGATGAGAGGGGATCTTATAGATACTTATAAAATTATAAAAGGACTGGACAAACTATGTGCAGGAAAGATGTTCCCAATGTTGGGGGAGTCCAGAACCAGGGGCCACACACACTGTCTAAGAATAAAGGGGAGGCCACTTAAAACTGAGGTGAGAAGAAACTTTTCACCCAGAGTTGTGAATCTGTGGAATTCTCTGCCACAGAGGGCAGTGGAGGCCAATTCACTGGATTAATTTTAAAGAGAGTTAGATAGAGCTCGAGGGGCTAGTGGAATCAAGGGATACTGCAGATATACAGGGCATTGGTGAGACCACACCTGGAGTATTGTGTACAGTTTTGGTCTCCTAATCTGAGGAAAGACATTCTTGCCATAGAGGGAGTACAGAGAAGGTTCACCAGATTGATCCCTGGGATGGCAGGACTTTCATATGAAGAAAGACTGGATAGACTCGGCTTGTACTCGCTGGAATTTAGAAGATTGAGGAGGGATCTTATAGAAACTTACAAAATTCTTAAGGGCTTGGACAGGCTGGATGCAAGAAGATTGTTCCCAATGTTGGGGAAGTCCAGAACAAGGGGTCACAGTTTAAGGATAAGGGGGAAGTCATTTAGAACCGAGATGAGAAAGTTTTTTTTCACACAGAGAGTGGTGAATCTGTGGAATTCTCTGCCACAGAAGGTAGTTGAGGCCAGTTCATTGGCTATATTTAAGAGGGAGTTAGATGTGGCCCTTGTGGCTAAAGGGATCAGGGGGTATGGAGAGAAGGCAGGTACAGGATACTGAGTTGGATGATCAGCCATGATCATATTGAATGGCGGTGCATACAGGCTCGAAGGGCCGAATGGCCTACTCCTGCACCTACTTTCTATGTTTCTATGTTTCTATGATATGGGGAGAAGGCAGGCACGGGTTACTGATTGTGGATGATCAGCCATGATCACATTGAATGGCGGTGCTGGCTCGACGGGCCGATTGGCCTCCTCCTGCACCTATTGTCTATGTAAGTCTACGCCGCCATTCAATCATGGCTGATCTATCTCTCCCTCCCAACACCATTCTCCTGCCTTCTCCCCATAACCCCTGACACCCGTATTAATCAAGAATCTATCCATCTCTGCCTTAAAAATATCCACTGACTTGGCCTCCACAGTCTACTGTGGCAAAGAATTCCACAAATTCAACACCCTCTGACTGGAGAAATTCTTCCTAAAGGAACGTCCTTTCATTCTGAGACTATGACCTCTTGTCCTAGACTCTCCGGCACAAAGGGGGGGGCGGGTGTATGGAACGAGAAAGGGTGTAAGAGAGAAGCAGAGGCTGGGTGTCTACTCATGAGAGGAATAGATCGGGTAGACGCACAGAGTCTCTTGCCCAGAGTAGGGGAATCGAGGACCAGGTTGAAGCTGGGGGGGGGGGGGGGGGGGAAGATTTAATACGAATCTGATCTGGTCTCCTAATCTGAGGAAAGACATTCTTGCCATAGAGGGAGTACAGAGAAGGTTCAACAGATTGATCCCTGGGATGGCAGGACTTTCATATGAAGAAAGACTGGATAGACTCGGCTTGTACTCGCTGGAATTTAGAAGATTGAGGAGGGATCTTATAGAAACTTACAAAATTCTTTAGGGGTTGGACAGGCTAGATGCAGGAAGATTGTTCCCGATGTTGGGGAAGTCCAGAACAAGGGGTCACAGTTTAAGGATAAGGGGGAAGTCCTTTAGGACCGAGATGAGAACTTTTTTTTCACACAGAGAGTGGTGAATCTGTGGAATTCTCTGCCACAGAAGGTAGTTGAGGCCAGTTCATTGGCTATATTTAAGAGGGAGTTAGATGTGGCCCTTGTGGCTAAAGGGATCAGGGGGAATGGAGAGAAGGCAGGTACGGGATACTGAGTTGGATGATCAGCCATGATCATATTGAATGGCGGTGCAGGCTCGAAGGGCCGAATGGCCTACTCCTGCACCTATTTTCTATGTTTCTATGTTTCTATGAAGGGTAACTTTTTCACGCAGAGGGTGACGGGTGTATGGAACGAGCTGCCGGAGGAGGTAGTTGAGGCTGGGACTATCCCAACGTTTAAGAAACAGTTAGACAGGTACGTGGATAGGATGGGTTTGGAGGGATATGGACCAAACGCAGGCAGGTGGGACGAGTGTAGCTGGGACACGTTGGCCGGTGTGGGCAAGTTGGGCCGAAGGGCCTGTTCCCACACTGTATCACTCTGTGACTCTAGTGGAAGTATCCTCTCCACATCTAAAGTGAACGAGGGTGACACGGTAGAGTTGAACCGAATGCAGCGCCGGAGACCCGGGTTCGATCCCGACCGCGGGCGCCGTCCGTACGGAGTTTGCACGTTCTCCCCGTGACCTGCGTGGGTTTTCCCCGAGATCTTCGGTTTCCTCCCGCGCTCCAAAGACGTGCAGGTTTTGTAGGTGAATTGGCTTGCTGTAAATGTAAAAACTGCCCCTAGTGGGTGTAGGATGGCGTTAGTGCGCGGGGATCGCTGGTCGGCGCGGACCCGGTGGGCCGAAAGGGCCTGTTTCCGCGCGCGCGCCGTATCTCTGAACTAAACTAAACCCGAACTCGAACTTGCGCCGGCAGGTATTTGGTGATCGTGCACCCGCTGAGGCCCCGCATGACGTTCCGGACGGCCTACTGCGTCCTGTTGGCCGTGTGGGGCGTGTCGCTGGTGGTCTCCATCCCCTCGGCTCTCTTCACCACGGCGACCGACTTCGGCGCCGCTCTCCCCGGCGAGGGCAAGGTGTTCTGCGGGCAGATCTGGCCGGCGGGCAAGGCTCTCTACTACAGGGCCTACTTCCTCTGCCTCTTCCTGCTGGAGTTCGTGGGCCCCGTGGCCGCCATGTCCCTGTGCTACCTGCGGATCAGCGGGGAGCTGTGGTTCAAAATGGTGCCCGGCGTGCAGACCGGCCAGGTGCGCGAGCGGCTGCGGGCGCGGAGGAAGACGGTGCTGGTGCTGGTGGGCGTGCTGGCGGCCTACGTCCTGTGCTGGGCCCCCTACTACGCCTACGGCCTGGTGAGGGACTTCTTCCCCGCCGTGCTGCTGAGGCAGCGCCGCGCGGTCACCGTCTACTACGCCGTGAAGTGCGCCGCGCTGAGCAACAGCGTCGTCAACACCGTCTTCTTCGTGGCGGTGAAGAACGGCGGCGTCAAGTGCGGGCGGCGGCGGCCGCGGCGGGCCCCGCTTCAGGGCCGCGCCCGGGACAAGAGCACGGTGGCCATGGAGTGCCGCACCATCGTGCTCCCCGCCTCCGAATGACTACCTGGCCAACCCGAGTTGAATTGAGTTAATGTATTGGCCAAGTATGTGCAGATACAAGGAATGTGCCTTGGTGCTCCGCTCACAAGTGACAACGCACGAACAATACGGTGAACAATTAAGAATAAAGCATAAAAACATTCAGAATATCTTATCGAGACATATGAGGTTATCCTCTTTGGTGGTAAGAATAGGAAGGCAGAGTATTATCTGAATGGTGTCAAGTTAGGAACAGGGGACGTACAACGAGATCTGGGTGTCCTAGTGCATCAGTCACTGAAAGGAAGCATGCAGGTACAGCAGGCAGTGAAGAAAGCCAATGGAATGTTGGCCTTCATTACAAGACGAGTTGAGTATAGGAGCCTTGAGTATAGAGGTCCTTCTGCAGTTGTACAGGGCCCTAGTGAGACCGCACCTGGAGTACTGTATGCAGTTTTGGTCTCCAAATTTGAGGAAGGATATTCTTGCTATTGAGGGCGTGCAGCGTAGGTTTACTAGGTTAATTCCCGGAATGGCGGGACTGTCGTATGTTGAAAGACTGGAGCGACTAGGCTTGTATACACTGGAATTTAGAAGGATGAGAGGGGATCTTATTGAAACGTATAAGATTATTAAGGGGTTGGACACGCTAGAGGCAGGAAACATGTTCCCAATGTTGGGGGAGTCCATAACCAGGGGCCACACAGCTTAAGAATAAGGGGTAGGCCATTTAGAACGGAGATGAGGAAAAACTTTTTCACTCAGAGAGTTGTAAATCTGTGGAATTTTCTGCCTCAGAAGGCAGTGGAGGCCAATTCTCTGGATGCTTTCAAGAGAGAGCTGGATAGAGCTCTTAAGGATAGCGGAGTCAGGGGGTATGGGGAGAAGGCAGGAACGGGGTACTGATTGAGAATGATCAGCCATGATCACATTGAATGTTGGTGCTGGCTCGAAGGGCCAAATGGCCTCCTCCTGCACCTGTTGTCTATCGTCTATAAAACATTATAGTTTAAACATGCGAAGAATGAAATAAAATACCAGAGCAAAAGGAGGCTACAGACTTTTTGAGTAGAGTGAATGCTCGTGGGAAAAAAAGCTGTTTTTATGTCCGGCTGTGGCTGCTTTGACAGTCCGGAGTCGCCTTCCAGAGGGAAGTGCTTCAAAGAGTTTGTGGTCAGGGTGAGAGGGGTCAGAGATGATCTTGGGAGGTCATGTTGCAGTTGTATAAAACGTTGGTGAGACCGCGTTCAGAGTATTGTGTTCAGTTCTGGGCACCATGTTACAGGAAAGGTGTTGTCAAGCTCGACAAGGGTTCAGAGAAGATTTACGAGGATGTTGCCAGGACTAGAGGGTGTGAGCTACAGGGAGAGGTTGAGCAGGCTGGGACTCTATTCCCTGGAGCGCAGGAGGATGAGGGGAGATCTTGTAGAGGTGTATGATATCATGAGAGGAATAAATCAGGTAAACGTACAGAATCTCTTGCCCAGAGTAGGGGAATCGAGGACCAGAGGACATAGGTTCAAGGTGAAGGGGAAAAGATTTAATAGGAATCCGAGGGGTACCTTTTTCACACAGAGGGTGGTGGGTGTATGGAACGAGCTGTCAGAGGAGGTAGTTGAGGCTGGGACTATCCCATCATTTCAGAAACATAGAAACATAGAAAACAGGTGCAGGAGGGGGCCATTCGAGCCAGCACCATTCATTGTGATCATGGCTGATCATCCACAATCAGTAACCCGAGCCTGCCTTCTCCCCATATCCCTTGATTCCGCTAGCCCCTAGAGGTCGATCTAACTCTCTTTTAAATTCATCCAGTGAATTGGCCTCCACTGCCCTCTGTGGCAGAGAATTCCACAGATTCACAACTCTCTGGGTGGATTCCACAAATTCACAACTCCCTGGGTGAATTCACAACTCCGTGGGTGTTAGGCAGGTAGATGTTAGGCAGGTACATGGATTGGACAGGTTTGGAGGGATATGGACCAAGCGTGGGCACGTGGGACATGTTGGCTGGCGTGGGCAAGTTGGGCCGAAGGGCCTGTTTCCACGCTGTATCACTCTATGACTCTAATCCTCTGCTAACCACCTGCTATTTTAAGATAGTTGTGCACTAGTATTTTATCTCAAAGTTCCTCCCGCACATGTTGGGAATAAATAGTAAAAATGGGCAGGCTTAGGCGGTGTTGAATACTGGACAATCCCACAACGATTCTTGATTTAAAAAATACCATGGTTTAGGAAGGCAAATTCATTGCTAGCATTTAGGTCACGAGGATTGGAATAGATCAACAGGGATGTAATGCTGAGGCTGTATAAGGCGCTGGTCAGGCCACATTTGGACTATAGACAATAGACAATAGGTGCAGGAGGAGGCCATTCGGCCCTTCGAGCCAGCACCGCCATTCAATGTGATCATGGCTGATCATTCTCAATCAGTACCCCGTTCCTGCCTTCTCCCCATATCCCCTGACTCCGCTATCCTTAAGAGCTCTATCTAGCTCTCTCTTGAATGCATTCAGAGAATTGGCTTCCACTGCCTTCTGAGGCAGAGAATTCCACAGATTCACAACTCTCTGACTGAAAAAGTTTTTCCTCATCTCAGTTCTAAATGGCCTACCCCTTATTCTTAAACTGTGTGGCCCATTGTTCTGGTCTCCCCCAACATTGGGAACATGTTTCCTGCCTCTAACGTGTCCAACCCCTTAATAATCTTATACGTTTCGATAAGATCCCCTCTCATCCTTCTAAATTCCAGTGTATTCAAGCCTAGTGGCTCCAGTCTTTCAACATATGACCGTCCCGCCATTCCGGGAATTAACCTAGTAGTGAGCCAATCTGGCCCCCGTATCTGAGGAAGGATGTGCTGGCTCTGGAGAGGGTCCAGAGGAGGTTTACGAGAACGATCCCAGGCATGAGTGGGTTAACGTACGATGAGCTTTTGTCGGCACTGGGCCTGTACTCGCTGGAGTTTAGAAGGTAGAGGGGGGGGACCTCTTTGAAACTTAGAGAATAATGAAAGGCACAGATAGAGTGGATGTGGAGAGCATGTTTCCACTGGTGGGAGAGTCTAGGACCAGAGGGCACAGCCTCAGAATTAAAGGGCGCACTTTTAGAAAGGAGGTGAGGAGGAACTTCTTCAGTCAGAGGGTAGTTAATCTGTGGAACTCATCGCCACAGAGGGCTGTGGAGGCCAAGTCAGTGGATATTTTTAAGGCATCAAGATAGACACATTCTTGATTGGAACGGGTGTCAAGGGTTATGGGGAGAAGGCAGGAAAATGGGATTAGGAGGCAGAGATCAGCCATGATTGAATGGCGGAGTGGACTCGATGGGCCGAATGGCCCAATTCTACTCCTATAACTTGTGAATCTCGCACATCTTCAAACTTCTTGTTGAAGATTGGAGACATTGTGAAGCACATTGAACGCAGGTTGTGACTGGTCAGAGGGGCATATATGAATGACATGTGGACAGGACAGGTTTGGAAGGATACGGTCCTGACGAGGGCAGGTAGGGACTGGTGTAGATGGGGGACATCTTCTCTCCAGAGATGCTGCCTGTCCCGCTGAGTTACTCCAGCACTTCGGTTGAAACCAGCATTTTGGTTGGCATGGAGCAAGTTGGGCCGAAGGGCCTGTTTCCCTTCTCTACGACACTACAACACTACAATATTCAGAAAAATGGGGGAACCCAAACAAATGTGAACAATAAAACAAAAATGATGTTTGAGATCGTGAAGTACCTTTGTAAATAACTTAAGACGCCATTGCAGATCATTTTTTCAGGTCATTCCTGGTGCACTAAACAGGACCTTTTTTGTTAGGCCCGCGTAAGATGTACACCGATCAGCCAAAACATTATGACCTGATGAGCCAAAACATTATGACCACCTGCCCAATATGCTGTTGGTCCTCCGTGTGCAGCCCCATATGCAGCAGGGTGCGATGCACTGTGTATTGTGACACATTCCTCCCGTGACCACCATTAACATTTTCTGTGACTTGTGCCGCAGTCGACCTTCTGTCGGTTCGGACCAGACGGGATAGCCTTCGTTGCCCTCGCGCATCGATGAGCCTTGGGCGCCCAACACCCTGCCTGTCGCCGGTTTGTGGTTTGTCCCTCCTCGGACCACTGTCGGTCGGTGCTCACAACTGCTGACCGGGAGCACCCCACAAGCCTTGCCGTTTCAGAGATGCTCTGACCCAGTCGTCCGGCCATAACAATTTGGCCCTTGTCTAAGTCGCTCAGGTCTTTACTCCTGCCCATTTCTCCTGCATCCAACACGTCAACTTCAAGAACTGACTGTTCACTTGCTGCCTAATATATCCCACCCCTTGACAGGTGCCATTGTAACAAGATAATCAATGTTATTCACTTCGCCTGCTGGTGGTCATAATGTTTTGGCTGATCGGTGTACAGATTCATTTCGTATCCATTGCTGTTCTGTATCCAACTCCAGCGGTCTGTCCTGTTTCTTAGTCCTGTAATGTTAACAATGTTGAATTAAATTAATGGATAGGATACAAATGGTTGTCTTTTTCCTCCCCAGAATCGAAGGCAGTCAAAAGCCTCAGACCACAAGTTCATAAGTGATAGGAGCAGAATTAGTCCATTCGGCCCATCAAGTCTACTCCGCCATTCAATCATGGCTGATCTATCTCTCCCTCCTAACCCCATTCTCCTGCCTTCTCCCCAAGAGTGTTTTATTGTCATAAGTCCCAGATAGAAGAATGAGATTCTTACTTACAGCAGCACAACAGAATATGTGAACATAGTGCACTGTAAACAATATAATAAACGAGAAACAAAGGTTCAGTGTGTGCGTAAATACATAACACACACACACACCTACATACTTATTATACACAGGAACTGCAGATGCTGGTTTAAACCGAAGATAGGCACAAAGTGCTGGAGTAACTCAGCGGGACAGGCAGTATCTCTGGGGAGAGGGAATGGGTGACGTTTCGGGTCGAGACCCTATTTCAAACCAGTCTGAAGAATGGTCTCGACCCGAAACTTCTCCCATTCCTGCTCTCCAGAGATGCTGCCTGTCCCGCTGAGTTACTCCAGCACTTTGTGCCTATCTTCGGTTTAAACCAGCATCTGCAGTTCCTTCCTACACATACAAATACACACATATACACACGCACACACACGCCTACATATATATGAATGAATGAATGAATATTTTATTGCCACAAGTTACAAGTCACAGTGAAATTCTTTGCTTGCATACCCAAGGTATGCAAATAGTCACCAATAAAGGGCGCTGAAAACGTTCCAAAGTACCCAATGGCTCTTCGTTAGTTCTCTTCCCCCCCCCCCCCTCGCTCCATGTCCACCTTATACACACACTTGTACACTTCAAAAGAATAATAAAAAAGACAAAATCAAGTTATATTCTTTGTCTACTTGATCATAACTTGATTGATTCAGTCTGATTCACTCTGACTTGATTCAGTCAGAGAGTTGTGAATCTGTGGAATTCTCTGCCTCAGAAGGCAGTGGAGGCCAATTCTCTGAATGCATTCAAGAGAGAGCTGGATAGAGCTCTTAAGGATAGCGGAGTCAGGGGGTATGGGGAGAGGGCAGGAACGGGGTACTGATTGAGAATGATCAGCAATGATCACATTGAATGGCGGTGCTGGCTCGAAGGGCCGAATGGCCTCCTCCTGCACCTATTGTCTATTGTCTATAAGTAATTTCAGTCTGGGTGAAATATTTCAGTATGCTTAAAGCTTGCTCTTTCTCGTGGGGTTTCCGATTCGAAACGTCAGCTAGTTGGTAGAGTTCAGTTTATTGTCACGTGTACCGAGGTACAGTGAAAAGCTTTTGTTGCGTGCTAACCAGTCAGCGGAAAGACGATACACGATCACAATCGAGCCGTTCATAGTGCACCGATACATGATAAGGGAAATAACATTTAGTGCAAGGTAAAGCCAGCAAAGTCCGGTCAAAGATACCGAGGGTCTCCAATGAGGTAGATAATAGTTCAGGACTGGGACAGATCTGAGAGGAGTTTAAGAAGATCATAAAGTAAGAAATGTGTGGGGAAAAAAAAACCTGCAGATGCTGGTTTAAAATCGGAGGTAGACACAAAATGGTGGAGCAACTCAGCGGGTCAGGCAGCATCTCTGGAGAGAAGGAACGGGTGACGTTTCGGGTCGAGACCCTTTCTTCAGACTGAGAGTCAGAGATGCCATCGTTGTCGAATAATATAGGACTCTTGACACCATGCACTCTTTCCCAGACATACTTTATTTGCTTGTGCCCAAGGAGAGCAACATAGAAAATAGGTGCAGGAGGAGGCCATTTGGCCCTTCGAGCCAGCACCGCCATTCATTGTGGTCATGGCTGATCATCCACAATCAGTAACCCGTGCCTGCCTTCTCCCCATATCCCTTGATTCCGCTAGCCCCTGGAGCTCTATCTAACTCTCTTTTAAATTAATCCAGTGAATTGGCCTCCACTGCCCTCTGCGGCAAGGAATTCCACAAATTCACAACTCTCTGGGTGAAAAAGTTCTTTCTCATCTCAGTTTTAAATGGCCTCCCCTTTATTCTTAGACTGTGTGTGTGTGGCCCCTGGTTCTGGACTCCCCCCCAACATTGGGAACGTTTTTCCTGCATCCAGCTTGTCCAGTCCTTTCATAATTTTATACGTCTCTATAAGATCCCCTCTCTCATCCTTCTAAACTCCAGTGAATAAAAAAAACTGTATTTTTCCAATCTCTTCTCGTACGACAGTCCCGCCATCCCGGGGATTAACCTGGTGAACCTACGCTGCACTGCCTCAATGGCAAGGATGTCCTTCCTCAAATTAAGAGACCAAAAGTGCACACAATACTCCAGGTGTGGTCTCACCAGGGCTCTGTACAACTGCAGTCACAAGTACCACACTGTTGCATCCTTCACTCTTGGCATTTGTGTAAACAACTCAGACTGCCATTCACCTGGAGAGGTTTGATAAGAGTATTTGTTAACATGCCAAGTCTCCTCATTGTATGCAGACTAAAACCGTAGCAAGGCACTTGAAGGTTCACCAAGACTTCTTTTCTCTTAGACAATAGGTGCAGGAGGAGGCCATTCGGCCCTTCGAGCCAGCACCGCCATTCAAAGTGATCATGGCTGATCATTCTCAATCAGTACCCCGTTCCTGCCTTCTCCCCATACCCCCTAACTCCGCTATCCTTAAGAGCTCTATCTAGCTCTCTCTTGAATGCATTCAGAGAATTGGCCTCCACTGCCTTCTGAGGCAGAGAATTCCACAGATTCACAACTCTGACTGAAAAAGTTTTTCCTCATCTCAGTTCTAAATGGCCTACCCCTTATTCTCAAACTGTGGCCCCCTTGTTCTGGACTCTCCCAACATTGGGAACATGTTTCCTGCCTCTAACGTGTCCAACCCCTTAATAATCTTATACGTTTCGATAAGATCTCCTCTCATCCTTCTAAATTCCAGTGTATACAAACCTAGTCGCTCCAGTCTTTCAACATATGACAGTCCCGCCATTCCGGGAATTAACCTAGTAAACCTACGCTGCACGCCCTCAATAGCAAAAATATCCTTCCTCAAATTTGGAGACCAAAACTGCACACAGTGCTCCCGGTGCGGTCTCACTAGGGCCCTGTACAACTGCAGAAGGGCCTCTTTGCTCCTATACTCAACTCCTCTTGTTATGAAGGCCAACATTCCATTGGCTTTCTTCACTGCCTGCTGTACCTGCATGCTTCCTTTCAGTGACTGATGCACTAGGACACCCAGATCTCGTTGTACGTCCCCCTCTTAACCTTCTCACATCAGGTACGTTCTCCCCGTGACCTGCGTGGGTTTTCTCCGAGATCTTCGGTTTCCTCCCACACTCCAAAGACGTATGTAGGTTAATTGACTGGGTAAATGTAAAAAATTGCCCCTAGTGGGTGTAGGATAGTGTTAATGTGCGGGGATCGCTGGGCGGCGCGGACTTGGTGGGCCGAAAAGGCCTGTTTCCGCGCTGTATATATATGATATGATATGATATCTCATTTGCCTTCCTCATTGGTGTATGTACCAATGCCAGCAGCTTTTACTCTCCCACTATTCACTAATTGCGTGCTTAAATTTCTGTTGCTATTCTTGACACCATTATACGGTTTAGAAGGACACTAGACCACTGGGCCCAAACCTCTCCTGTATTGGTGCAGCACTCTCTCCTCAACCCCCCTCTCCATCCCCTCAACCCCCCCATATCCTCCCTCCCTAGGAGATAAGATTTAAACTTTAAAATGTGAATAACATTAAATATATAACACCGATTTCAATGAAAGTTCTTCCATTAGCACCAAAGGGACGACGGTGAGTAAGGTGGGCCTAAAATTGTCACGCTATCACGTACCGTTTTAGCTGTAGTTCAGGAACAAACAAACAAACAAACGAGAGTTTTAGTATATAGATGGGCCAAACGCAGGCAAGAGCTAGTGTAGAGGGTGATCACTGGTCGGCATGGACTTGGTGGGCCGAAGGGCCTGTTTTTGCAGCCGTATCTACAAAGTCTAAAGTAAAAGTCTTTGAAGTAGAGAATTACAACTCTTGTTGTAAGACTTCAGTCGTAAAATTGCTGGTCTTTATTGACAACTATTATAGCGTGGAATACCGAAATTGTTGAAACATGAATACCATGAGCAGGGAGGTTCTGCTGCAGTTGTACAGGGCCTTGGTGAGACCACACCTGGAGTATTGTGTACAGTTTTGGTCTCCTAATCTGAGGAAAGACATTCTAGCCTTAGAGGGAGTACAGAGAAGGTTCACCAGATTGATCCCTGGGATGGCAGGACTTTCATATGAAGAAAGACTGGATAGACTAGGCTTATACTCGCTGGAATTTAGAAGATCGAGGGGGGATCTTATAGAAACATATAAAATTCTTAAGGGGTTGGAGAGGCTAGATGCGGGAAGATTGTTCCCGATGTTGGGGAAGTCCAGAACCAGGGCTCACAGCTTAAGGATAAGGGGGAAGTCTTTTAGGACCGAGATGAGGAAACATTTCTTCACACAGAGAGTGGTGAGTCTGTGGAATTCTCTGCCACAGAAGGTAGTTGAGGCCAGTTCATTGGCTATATTTAAGAGGGAGTTAGATGTGGCCCTTGTGGCTAAAGGGATCAGGGGGTATGGAGAGAAGGCAGGTACGGGATACTGAGCTGGATGATCAGCCATGATCATATTGAATGGCGGTGCGTACAGGCTCGAAGGGCCGAATGGCCTACTCCTGCACCTATTTTCTATGTTTCTAAATGTCCAGCGCCCGTTTTCAGTATGGAAACCAAAACAGCAACAAAGAAACTAATGGAAATATGTTTCTCGTGCAGCGGGGTGGCACAGCGGTAGAGTTGCTGCCTCACAGATCCAGAGAACCGGGCTCGATCCTGATCACAGTAAGCAGTGTGTACTTTCACCCCGTGGGTTTTCTCCGGGTGATTCCGGTTTCCTCCCACACTCCAAAGACGCGCAGGCTTGCAGGACAATTGGCTTCTAGGTTATATAAGAAAATAACTGCAGATGCTGGTACAAATCGAAGGTATTTATTCACAAAATGCTGGAGTAACTCAGCGGGTCAGGCAGCATCTCGGGAGAGAAGGAATGGGTGACGTTTCGGGCCGAGACCCTTCTTCAGACTTCTAGGTTAATTGGCTTCTGTATATAGTCCCTAGACCGTAAGGTAGAACTGATGTTAGGGGGGGGCAATTGGCGGTTGGCACGGACTTGGTGGATCTGAATTTCCATGCTGTATCTTTAAATTAAATAGGAAACAAATTTTTGTTAACCATAGACATAGAAAATAGGTGCAGGAGGAGGTAATTTGGCCCTTCGAGCCAGCACCACCATTCATTGTGATCATCCTGTGGCCCCTTGATCCACAATCAGTCACCCGTGCCTGCCTTCTCCCCATATCCCTAGATTCCGCTAGTCCCAAGAGCTGTATCTAACTCTTTTTTAAATTCATCCAGTGAATTGGCCTCCACTGCCTTCTGTGGCAGAGAATTAATTCCACAAATTCACAACTCCCTGGGTGAAAAAGATTTTTCTCACCTCAGTTTTAAATGGCCTCCCCCTTTATTCTTAGACTGGTGCACCCAGGTCTCGTTGCGCTTCCCTTTTACCTAGTCTGACACCATCGAGATAATAATCTGCCTCCTTGCTTTTGCCGCCAACGTGGATAACCTCACATTTATCTATTTCACAAAATGCTGGAGTAACTCAGCGGGTCAGGCAGCATCTCGGGAGAGAAGGAATGGGTGACGTTTCTTCAGTCTTATAGAAACTTACAAAATTCTTAAGGGGTTGGACAGGCTAGATGCAGGAAGATTGTTCCCGATGTTGGGGAAGTCCAGAACAAGGGATCACAGTTTAAGGATAAGGGGGAAGTCTTTTAGGACCGAGATGAGAAGGGTTTTTTTCACAAAGAGAGTGGTGAATCTGTGGAATTCTCTGCCACAGAAGGTAGTTGAGGCCAGTTCATTGGCTATATTTAAGAGGGAGTTAGATGTGGCCCTTGTGGCTAAAGGGATTAGGGGGCATGGAGAGAAGGCAGGTACGGTATACTGAGTTGGATGATCAGCCCTGATCATATTGAATGGCGGTGCAGGCTCGAAGGGCCGAATGGCCTACTCCTGCACCTATTTTCTATGTTTCTATACTGCATCTGCCACGCATCTGCCCACTCACTCAACCTGTCCGTTTGGGGGCCGTTTAAGAGGCTCCAGTTTAGGCGACGGTCAAGAACAACTGGACTCTCTGATCCACTCTATTGAAATCGTGCTTTCAGGCAGACCGGACCTCAAAATCACTTGGAGCAACACCTCCATCTGGTGTTCGAGGCACAAGAACTGCAGGTGGTGGGTGCATTAAATCTGGACGCAGGAGAAGTTGAAATAAAAACAGAACAGGCGGGAAAAAAGCAGGACTGTTGGCCTTCATAACAAGAGGAGTTGAGTATAGGAGCAAAGAGGTCCTTCTGCAGTTGTACAGGGCCCTGGTGAGACCGCACCTGGAGTACTGTGTGCAGTTTTGGTCTCCAAATTTGAGGAAGGACATCCTTGCTATTGAGGGCGTGCAGCGTAGGTTTACTAGGTTAATTCCCGGAATGGCGGGACTGTCGTATGTTGAAAGACTGGATCGACTAGGCTTGTATACACTGGAATTTAGAAGGATGAGAGGAGATCTTATCGAAACGTATAAGATTATTAAGGGGTTGGACACGTTAGAGGCAGGAAACATGTTCCCAATGTTGGGGGAGTCCAGAACAAGGGGCCACACAGTTTAAGAATAAGGGGTAGGCCATTTAGAACGGAGATGAGGAAAAACTTTTTCAGTCAGAGAGTTGTGAATCTGTGGAATTCTCTGCCTCAGAAGGCAGTGGAGGCCAATTCTCTGAATGCATTCAAGAGAGAGCTGGATAGAGCTCTTAAGGATAGCGGAGTCAGGGGGTATGGGGAGAAGGCAGGAACGGGGTACTGATTGAGAATGATCAGCCATTATCACATTGATTGGCGGTGCTGGCTCGAAGGGCCGAATGGCCTCCTCCTGCACCTAATGTCTATTGTCTATAGGACAGGCAAAACTTGTCGGTAGAGCGGGGTGGGTTTAAGATTTCAACCAGAGAGATTTCAACTAGGCTGTGGATGGCTCGATTGTAATTATGTATCATCTTTCCGCTGACTGGTTAGCACGCGACAAAAACTTTTCACTGTACCTCGGTGCACATAGAAACATAGACAGGGAAACATGGAAAATAGGTGCAGGAGAAGGCCATTCGGCCCTTCGAGCCAATATGATCATGGCCGATCATCCACAATCAGTACCCCGTTCCTGCTTTCTCCCCATATCCCTTGATTCCTTTAGCCCTCAGGGCGACATCTAACTCTGTCTTGAAAGCATCCAGTGAATTGGCCTCCACTGCCTTCTGTGGCAGAGAATTCCACAGATTCACAGCTCTCTGGGTGAAAATGTTTTTTCCTCATCTCAGTCCTAAATGGCTGACCCCTTATTCTTAAACTGTGACCCCTGGTTCTGGACTTCCCCCAACATCGGGAACATTTTTCCTGCATCTAGCCTGTCCAATCCCTTAAGAATTTGATATGTTTCTATAAGATTCCCTCTCCTTCTAAATTCCGGTGTATATAAGCTCAGTCGATCCATTCTTTCAATAGACAAAAGGTGCAGGAGTAGGCCATTCGGCCCTTCGAGCCAGCACCGCCATTCAATGTGATCATGGCTGATCAGTCCCAATCAGTACCCTGTATCTGCCTTCCCCCCATTACCCCCTGAATCCCCTATCATTAAGAGCTCTATCTAGCTCTCTCTTTAAAGCATCCAGAGAATTGGCCTCCACTGCCTTCCGAGGCAGAGAATTCCAACTCTCTGACTGAAAAAGTTTCATCGTATGTCAGTTCCGCCATAACCTGGCGAACCTACGCTGCACTGCCTCAAATAGGAACAGTGTCTTTCCTCAAATTAGGAGATCAAAACTGCACACAATACTCCAGGTGTGGCACTCAGGGAATCAAATGCAAATCAGGTGGTGAGTTTTTGGCCCCAGAGTCTGTAAAGGCAAGTGCTGTCACTCGACATACGCTCGGTCTTGACCCGAATTGCCTGAAGATGCAACAATGATACAGCCCATCTCAAACGACGATTAAACAGGGAGACAAGCAAAGGGGTCAAACATAACACAGAGCAACAGAGAGCCGGAAACACTCGAAATGTGAAATTCCTGGTATTTATTGTCAAGCTTTCAATACAAGGAAACGAACAACTATAAATTAAAAAAAAGTATACTTTCTAACTAGTGACAGATGCGCAAATACTAACTAGCACAGAGAACATGACGGAAATGGCGAGAACAAGTCCAGGCTTCAGAGAGGTTGGAGATAGGACACAAAATGCTGGAGTAACTCGGCAGGGACAGGCTGCATCTCTGGAGAGGAGGACTGGGTGACTGAAGGCCGAATCACCCATCCCTTCTCTCCAGAGATGCAGCCCTTCCCCGCTGAGTTGCGCCAGCAATGTTGTGTCTGTCTTGGATGTGAACCAGCATCTGACACATTCGCAAAGATTGGTCTCCGCTCACCGTGGGGCGGGGAAAATGAGTTCCAGATCGGGAATCACAAAGTATTTTGTATCCATTTTTTGTAAAAAAAAAACTGGGGTACTGCATCACACCAAACACCTTTTGATCAACATCCAGGCGATGAACACATCCCTTACAACCCGAAGTTTTTGCAAGTGTACAGGGAAACCCCATTCTGTTCTCGAGGGATAATTATCACTCCTGCAAGAAATAAAGAGAGAAAGCACACATGGACATCAATTTTTTGTTTTTGTTTTTGATTTTCCGCATCTCTGTGCCCCCGAAACACGCAGTCGGATCACACCCTGTCCTACGTGAGCCCCGGGCCCACGTGAGAAGCAGACTTGAAGATATCCAGTGACTAGTGCACAAAGGAAAGGACGTCCTTGACACAGAGAGAGAGAGAGAAAGGGGGGCGGGACATCCCTGTCGGTTTGCTCCTGGGCCTGGCCAAGATGGCCATTCGCGGGTGGTCGATGGTCTTGCCAGAGTCGGCTGCCTGCCCCTCTCCCGGGCCTACGTCCGTGCTCGCGTGTCCCTGGAGAGGGAACACGCGGTGTCCACGGGGACTCTGGAGGCCTTCCGTGGGCGCTGGTCACCGCGGGGGGGGGGGGGGGTTGAGAGCGCTGTAAATAACGAAGGCAACATTGTACTATAATGATTACTTGATGTATTGTAACCTCTGAATGTGGTTTTGATGTGATGTATCATGCGTTTGTGCTGAATAAAGTCTTTGAAAAGGGAAACAAAAAAGAGAGAGAGAGAGAGGAAAAAAATCAAAATGGTCGAGTTCTTTGCTAATTTTGGCAAAAAGTATTTTTGTGGTTGTGAGATTGTAAGAGTAAAAATCCAGCAACATATAAAAAATGGAGGCAACTGCGCATTATACTAGGCCTCTGGCAAAGATAATAGAGCAGAGCAAGATAGACCACTCGACCCGAAAGACCGTAGTACGTCACGGCGGCCATTTTAGTAGGCAGAAACTTGCAGAAACATTTCAAAAGAAAAATAACAAAAATCTGTGAGTTGATAGGTGAGATATATTCTGCATTGGAATGGTATCATCACACATAGTGTTTCCCCAAAACACTGATTACACTGCGAGAGGCAAAGCGAACGGTGGGTTTTGCCTACTAAAATGGCGGACGATACGCTCCTTTGCGTACTGCACTTCGGTATTGGCGATTTCGACGGAGTGGTCCATCTTGTTCCTCTAGTATCTTTGGTTTCTGGTCAATACTTCCCACTCCTTCTCACCCCGACTTTTGACCTTACTGTTTCCTACTCTGAGGAAAGACATTCTTGCCATAGAGGGAGTACAGAGAAGGTTCACCAGATTGATCCCTGGGATGGCGGGACTTTCATATGAAGAAAGACTGGATAGACTCGGCTTGTACTCGCTGGAATTTAGAAGATTGAGGGGGGATCTTATAGAAACGTACAAAATTCTTAAGGGGTTGGAGAGGCTAGATGAGGGAAGATTGTTCCCGATGTTGGGGAAGTCCAGAACAAGGGGTCACAGTTTAAGGATAAGGGGGAAGTCTTTTAGGACCGAGATGAGAAAGTTTTCTTTTCACACAGAGAGTGGTGAATCTGTGGAATTCTCTGCCACAGAAGGTAGTTGAGGCCAGTTCATTGGCTATATTTAAGAGGGAGTTAGATGTGGCCCTTGTGGCTAAAGGGATCAGGGGGTATGGAGAGAAGGCAGGTACAGGATACTGAGTTGGATGATCAGCCATGATCATATTGAATGGCGGCGCAGGCTCGAAGGGCCGAATGGCCTACTCCTGCACCTACTTTCTGTTTACTTTAAATACTGTCAATGGATGCCTTCTGCTGCACCCCCCCTCCCCCCCACACCCTCCAATTCGCGCATCGACCGTACGAAATGTGAAGCAGGGCCGGCTCCAACACATTTTGATGCAAACGCCAACCGGAGTTGCTGGAAACCTCCAGCAGTTCAGGGAAAGGGGGGCAGCGAGCAGAAGCTGCTGCTTCAACCAAGCCCCGCTGCCCAAGCCTGCGACCCTGAGATAAGGGAATGGGCACCGGGGACAAAGGAAATAATACAGACCAGGGCGAGGTGGGTTGGGGAGTGGGCCTTGGGCAGGACGTAAGGAAACCCCCTTGCTTCCCTTTGCACATTAGCCACTGAGTAAGGCCAAATCTGCCACGCCAGACACACACACACATCTCTGCAGTTGCAACGCGGAGAGCGCCTCACCTTCGGATCAGAACATGGAGTACTGCATGCGGCCCATGTAGGCATCCCCCGCTGAGCCGGGCCCGTCATACGGAGAGCTAGAGGACATGGCGGCCGAGGCGCCGTGTGCGTAATCATACCCGTATCCGGAGCTGGCGGAGGCCATGGGGTTCCGACGCAGAGGGCTCCTATCCCGGCCGTAATAGGAAGGGTCTGGAGGCGGCACAGCGTGCCTCCCATAGGGGTCTAAGCCTCCAGGGACGCAGTCGCTCATGGCGGTGCCTATAGGTGGAAGCTGAGTCGACCGGCGATCATAGTAGGGGTCTCCCATCGGCCCGTATGGCTGTGGCAAGTAGCCCTCGTAGTGCTCAGCCATCCCGTACCGCTCGTCATAGACCGGACGCTCCGCGTACGCCGACGTGGGCCGCCCCGTGTACGGTTGGGGGTAGTCGCAAGGGAATCCGCTGTCGAAACCAGCGCGATCTTTGGGGCATTCTTTAGACCAGTGTCCCTCTTTACCGCACCGAAAACAGCCGTTTGTTTCGCCCATCCCTGGTTGTGCCCGGAGCCGACTTCTCGACAGCTGGACATGGATCCGTTTGCCTTTAAAAACAAGACGCAAGAGTTTTGCTCAATAACATCTTTCCAAACGCGCACACTTGCCGTGGTCATGTTGAGCCCGTATGCAAAGCTCGGCGGGGGGCCACGTTTAATTATAACGGCTACCTAGGGCAGTCGCCATGTTTTAGTGGAGTCAAATGGTCACCTTAGCGAAGGGGGACTGTGAGGGCAGGTGTCTGGTGGAAAAGAAACATTGCACTGTTGATTGATCTGATTTAATTTACAGTTCCGAAATATCAATACTCGGCACAATAGACAACAGGTGCAGGAGGAGGCCATTCGGCCCTTCGAGCCAGCACCACCATTCAATGTGATCATGGCTGATCATTCTCAATCAGTACCCCGTTCCTGCCTTCTCCCCTTACCCCCTGACTCCGCTATCCTTAAGAGCTCTATCCAGCTCTCTCTTGAATGCATTCAGAGAATTGGCCTCCACTGCCTTCTGAGGCAGAGAATTCCACAGATTCACAGCTCTCTGACTGAAAAGGTTTTTCCTCGTCTCAGTTCTAAATGGCCTACTTAAACTTATTCTTAAACTGTGGCCCCTTGTTCTGGACTCCCCCGACATTGGGAACATGTTTCCTGCCTCTAACGTGTCCAACCCCTTAATAATCTTATACGTTTAGATAAGATCTCCTCTCATCCTTCTAACTTCCAGTGTATACAAGCCTAGTCGCTCCAGTCTTTCATCATATGATAGTCCCGCCATTCCGGGAATTAACCTAGTAAACCTACGCTGCACGCCCTCAATAGCAAGTATATCCTTCCCCAAATTTGGAGACCAAAACTGCACACAGTACTCCAGGTGCGGTCTCACTAGGGCCCTGTACAACTGCAGAAGGACCTCTTTGCTCCTATACTCAACTCCTCTTGTTATGAAGGCCAACATTCCATTGGTTTTCTTCACTGCCTGCTGTACCTGCATGCTTCCTTTCAGTGACTGATGCACTAGGACACCCAGATCTCGTTGTACGTCCCCTGTTCCTAACTTGACACCATTCAGATAATACTCTGCCTTCCTACTCTTAGCACCAAAGTGGATAACCTCACACTTATCCACATTAAACTGCATCTGCCATGCATCCGCCCACTCTCACAACCTGTCCAAGTCACCCTGCAACCTCATAGCATCTTCCTCACAGTTCACACTGCCACCCAGCTTTGTATCATCTGCAAATTTGCGAATGTTGCTTTTAATCCCTTCATCCAAGTCATTAATGTACTATACGACAAGCAGTCAAACCGCACTGCTAAAAGATAAACTGGGACAAAGAACTTTTAGTTTAGTTTCGAGATACAGCGCGGAAACAGGCCCTTTCGGCCCACGTCGACCAGCGATCCCCACATATTAACACCATCCTACACCCACTAGGGACAATTTACACTTACGCCAAGCCAATTAACCTACAAACCTGCACGTCTTTGGAGCGTGGGAGGAAACAGAAGATCTCGGAGAAAACCCACGCAGGTCACGGGGAGAACGTACAGACAGCGCCCGTAGTCGGGATGGAACCCGGGTCTCCGGCGCTGCGTTCGCTGTAAGGCGGCGACTCTACCGCCGCGCCACCGTGCCGCCCTTCTTCAATAAAGGTGATGACCCCCTGATTTTCAATTTCATGAAAGATCCTTCAAGTTTGTGATACTCAGAGACATCAATCGGGCAGAGGAGGCCTGATCAATGCTGTGTCAGGATGCAAAGTGTCCAGCTGGCTGGATTTTCTGCAGATGCGACACTGTAGTCAAAGATTCAAAGTACCCCCCCCTGTCTTCCAGTTTCCTGAAAAACTGACCTGAGCCAGCAATGGCATCATCGCCCAGCCTGGTGGAGAAGGACAACTAAGTTGACCAAGCCCTTTTTTTGTTAAAGAGATACAGCACGGAAACAGGCCCTTCGGCCCACCGAGTCCGCACCGACCAGCGGTCCCCGCACATTAACACCAAGGATGAGAGGAGATCTTATCGAAAAGTATAAGATTATTAAGGGATTGGACACGTTAGAGGCAGGAAACATGTTCCCAATGTTGGGGGAGTCCAGAACAAGGGGCCACAGTTTAAGAATAAGGGGTAGGCCATTTAGAACTGAGATGAGGAAAAACTTTTTCAGTCAGAGAGTTGTGAATCTGTGGAGTTCACTGCCTCAGAAGGCAGTGGAGGCCAATTCTCTGAATGCATTCAAGAGAGAGCTGGATAGAGCTCTTAAGGATAGCGGAGTCAGGGGGTATGGGGAGAAGGCAGGAACAGGGTACTGATTGAGAATGATCAGCCATGATCACATTGAATGGCGGTGCTGGCTCGAAGGGCCGAATGGCCTCCTCCTGCATCTATTGTCTATTGTACCCTACACGCACTAAGGACAGTTATACTTATACCACGCCAATTAACCTACAAACCTGTACGTCTTTGGAGCGTGTGAGTAAACTGCAAAGATCTCGGAGCAAAACCCACGCAGGTCACGGGGAGAACGTACAAAACTCCGCACAGACAAGCACCCGTGGTCGGGATTGAACCCGGGTCTCCGGCGCTGCAAGGCAGCAACTCTACCGCTGCGCCACCAGGAAGGTTGCAAGTCCTCTCTCACCCCACCCCACCAACTGTGTCACTGAATTTCAGAACACACCGGTGTTTGCAATTTGCCGTTACTTTGGTGAGACAGAGAGAACAAGAAAAATGACCAACGCAGCAGGCTGCAGAGCTGGCCCGGGTAAGAAAAATAAATATCAATGGATAATTAATGCAACGATGCAATATTTAACTCACGCACACTACTTGCCACACAGCAATTCATCAAGTCAATCGACAAGGTCCGTGCTGGCCTTCAGTTTTCCATAGAGAAGGCTCTCAGCTGCAAACCGTTCAGGTCTTTTGTTTTTTTAAGGCAGCTGCAAATCGCTCAGATAGCTGACCTTGCTCTCCCCTTCAAAGAAGAAAGTTGTGGAACTTGCAAGATGCAAACGGAAAGGGCATGAGCAGCAGGGCTTCTGCTAGGACTGAAATCTCTGGAGGCCAATAATCCACAGCTTCCAAGCTGCTATCAGCCAACTGAACCATCCCACCACAACCGGAGAGCCGTGCTGAACTACTATCTACCTCATTGGAGACCCTCGGACTATCCTAGATCGGACTTTGCTGGCTTTACCTTGCACTAAATGTTATTCCATTCTCATGTATCTGTACACTGTAAATGGCTCGATTGTAATCACGTATTGTCTTTCCACTGGCTGGATAGCACGCAACAAAAGCTTTTCACTGTACCTCAGTACACGTGACAATAAACTAAATTGAACACCATGGGAAAACCCAAGGGAGAACATTTTTCCAGGAGATTCGAGATAAGACTGGGCTATCAAGGGTCCATGAAGGATGAGGGGGGTCCTTATTGAAACATATAAGATTATTAAGGGGTTGGACATGCTAGAGGCAGGAAACATGTTCCCAATGTTGGGGGAGTCCAGAACCAGGGGCCACAGTTTAAGAATAAGGGATTTAGAACGGAGATGAGGAAAAACTTTTTCACTCAAGAGTTGTAAATCTATAGAATTCTCTGCCTCAGAAGGCAGTGGAGGCCAATTCTCTGGATGCTTTCAAGAGAGAGCTAGATAGAGCTCTTAATGATAGCGGAGTCAGGGGGTATGGGGAGAAGGCAGGAACGGGGTACTGATTGTGAATGATCAGCCATGAAAACATTGAATGGTGGTGCTGGCTTGGAGGGCCGAATGGCCTACTCCTGCACCTATTGTCTAAGATGTCACTGGACTTTGATAAAAGAAACATTGGTGACTATCACTTCTTCAATAAAATGTCAGTCAGAACAAGATGGTGACTGGAGGAAAGAGAGAGGGGCAGGAATGACAAATGAAAACCAAACATTCTTAGGCGCTGCACACAAATGTGAGACAGCAAGCAAGTTCTCAAATGGTCAAAGATTTACCACTAAACAAAAATTAAAAAGGCTCAAAGGACATTGATTAAAGATGGCCTGTTTTTGAATGAGCAACAGAATTGTTTGAAACCAGCTTCTTTCAAATTCCATGATATCTTTTGGGCGTGCAATTTCACAATTAGCTCGGCAATTCAAAAGATTATCGACATAGGCGGGTAAAATACAAAGATATCATTCTAAACCAGACCGAACAAAGGGAAGAGATTTACAATGAAGACTCTCCTCATTGCGAGATCTCTGAATGCATTCAAGAGAGAGCAAGATAGAGCTCTTAAGGATAGCGGAGTCAGGGGGTATGGGGAGAAGGCAGGAACGGGGTACTGATTGAGAATGATCAGCCATGATCACATTGAATGGCGGTGCTGGCCTGAAGGGCCGAATGGCCTCCTCCTGCACCTATTGTCTATTGTTTTGGAGGCAAAAACATGACAAAGTGTGAGGTCACGTACTTTTTTGATTAGAGTGATCAAAAGGCAGGTGGTTATGTAAATGAAAAGGGACTGCAAATAGTCGTGCAGTGGGATCGAGGAGTTCTTGTGCATAAATCACAAAAACGTTAGCAAACAGATCCAAGTAGCTAAGGTTCATAATTCATGTGACAAGAGCAGAATCAAGTCCACTCCACCATTCAATCTTGGCTGATCTATCTTTCCATTCTCCTGCCTTCTCCCCATAAACCCCCGACACCCGTACTAATCAACAATTTAGCAATCTCTGCCTTAAAAATATCAATTGACTTGGCCTACATAGCCTTCTGTAATGGTGTAATGGTATTTAGATTTTTTTTTTTAGATTTAGATTTAGAGATACAGCGCAGAAACAGGCCCTTCGGCCCACCGGGTCCGTGCCGCCCGGCGATCCCCGCACACCAATACTATCCCACACCCACTAGGGACAATTTTTTAAACTTTTGCCCAGCCAATTAACCTACAAACCTGCACGTCTTTGGAGTGATCTCGGAGAAAACCCACGCAGGTCACGGGAAGAACGTACAAACTCCGTACAGACGGCGCCCGTAGTCGGGATCGAACCCGAGTCTCCGGCGCTGCATTCGATGTAAGGCAGCAACTCTACCGCTGCGCCTATATTGGCCTTCATTGCAAAGGGTAGACACAAAATGCTGAAGTAACTCAGCGGGTCAGGCAGCATCTCGGGAGAGAAGGGATGGGTGACGTTTCGGGTCGAGACCCTTCTTTAGACTCTGAAACGTCACCCATTCCTTCTCTCCCGAGATGCTGCCTGACCCGCTGAGTTACTCCAGCACTTTGTGTCTACCTTCGATTTTAACCAGCATCTGCAGTTTTTTCTCCTACTTCATTGCAAAGGGGTTGGTGCTTAGAAATAAGATTTAGTTGTTCAGTGTGATGTTGAGGCCATACCTGGAATACTGCCCACAATTTTGGTCCCTTTACCCAAGGTACGATGACATTGGAAGCAGTCCAAAGGAGATTCTCCAGACTATGTAGAGGGATGAGATTTCTGTCCTTTGGAGCTTAGAAGAATGAGGGGTGATCTCATTAAAACATACAAGCTCCTAAGGGGGCTTGGCAGGGTAGAGGTTGAGATGTTTTCACTTGTGGGAGAGTCTTAAACAAGGGAATTATAGCCGCAAGAGGCCAGTCATTTAACAACAAGGTACGTAGAAATGTCTTAGACAATAGGTGCAGGAGTAGGCTATTCGGCCCTTCGAGCCAGCACCGCCATTCAATGTGATCATGGCTGATCATTCTCAATCAGTACCCCGTTCCTGCCTTCTCCACATAACCCCTGACTCCGCTATCCTTAAGAGCTCTATCTAGCTCTCTCTTGAATGCATTCAGAGAATTGGCCTCCACTGCCTTCTAAGGCAGTGAATTCCACAGATTTACAACTCTCTGACTGAAAAAGTTTTTCCTCATCGCCGTTCTAAATGGTCTACCCCTTATTCTAAACTGTGGCTCCTTGTTCTGGACTCCCCCAACATTGGGAACATGTTTCCTGCCTCTAACGTGTCCAACCCCTTAATAATCTTATATGTTTCGCTAAGATCCTCTCTCATCCTTTGAAATTCCAGTGCATACAAGCCTAGTCGCTCCAGTCTTTCAACATACGACAGTCCCGCCATTCCGGGAATTAACCTAGTGAACCTACGCTGCACGCCCTCAATAGCAAGAATATCCTTCCTCAAATTTTCATGTAAGGCAGAGGGATATGTTCGGAAGGTTGGGGAATTGAGGGCACGGAGGCAGAGGATAGATCAGACGTGAATGCAGGGGCAGGCTTGAGGGACCAGTTCGTATGTACGGGTGGAAAAAAAGTCAGAGTTTAGTTTAGTGATACGGTGTGGAAAGAAGCCCTTTGGCCCACCAAGTCCACGCCGACTAGCGGTCCCCGTACACTAACACTATCCTACACACTCGGGACAATTTACAGAAGCTAATTAAACTACAAACTCGCACGTATTTGGAGCGCTGGAGTAAACCGGAGCACCGAGAAAAAACCCACATGGTCACGGGGGGAACGAACAAACTGTGTACAGACAGCACCCGTGGTCAGGATGGAGCCCGGGTCTCTTGCGCTGTGAGGCAGCAACTCTGCCGCTGCGCAACCATGCCGCCTCGTTGCACAGAGCACGCAGGGAAGTTCTAAGCGACACTTTATTCTGTAAAGTTTCTCTTGTGAATAAAACCGTGGAGCCCTGCATTCTGAATGGGAAACCTTTTCCAATGAAACGTGGGCTGGCGAAATCAGAGGTGGCATGTCGCCTGCTCCATAACTGGGAGAACTATATTACATAGAAACATAGAAAATAGGTGCAGGAGTAGGCCATTCGGCCCTTCGAGCCTGCACTGCCATTCAATATGATCATGGCTGATCATCCAGCTCAGTAACCTGTACCTGCCTTCTCTCCATACCCCCTGATCCCTTTAGCCACAAGGGCCACATCTAACTCCCTCTTAAATATAGCCAATGAACTGGCCTCAACTACCTTCTGTGGCAGAGAATTCCACAGACTCTCTGTGTGAAGAAATGTTTTCTCATCTCGGTCCTAAAAGACTTCCCCCTTATCCTTAAGCTGTGACCCCTTGTTCTGGACTTCCCCAACATCGGGAACAATCTTCCCAAGAAAGATCTAGCCTCTCCAACCCCTTAATATTGCCAGATCAGCTCTTTGAGTGTGTTGAATGTTACATTGTACAAAAACCATTCATGACCTAAGATGGCATCCTAACCCGAGAGAGCATTTCCCGTTGTCTCTCCCGGGGGCGAGCAAACGGAAGTGCACCCAAGGACACGTCAAGGGCCAAGATACCGGCCGTGAACCATTGCGTAAAAGTAGCAACACCAAAGCAACCTCGGCACTCAATGCACAATCGACATCAGCCTTTTGTTACTGAAAACTGCTGAGTTTTCCCATATATTAAACGAAGCCTCTCCCTAGCGCAGTTTTCTACAAATATTCACACCCCTGGCCAGCGATTTACACGCCATCTCCCCGTGCCAGAGGTCCTAACAGAGCGCATCATCCTTCACGTACACGATGACAGGTGTAAAGGGGGTCTCGACTAGGGAGGGCTGTTTGCATTACGTGGGGACATGGCACTTCTTTTGTTATCAAGAGCCACTGATAACAATCAGCACTGGGTATGCTCAGTAACATTTTAACCGACCTTCATGTAGCCTTCCCCAATAGATAAGAAAATAAAATTACAGCCAATGCAACAATCAGTGTATATTTATTCAAACACTATTCAATTCACATCTGGGGGGGGGGAAGGAGGAGTTATCAGAGCCTCTCGTTCCATAGAATAAGCCATGCATTTGCCTCATGTCTTCTAGTTCTGGTTAAGAATCAATTCTCAGCCAGCCAGTAGCTTTTCGACATAGCGCCTTTTGCCAACCAGCAAGTACTCAGCTGCGAGGATACTACTGGCATTTTTATACAGTCTATTCAACGTCGGGACTCAAATGTACCCACCCATCATGAGATGTGGGCCAACGGAAAGGCCAACCACTCTGGGATAGCCCAGGTTTGGGAATTTGGGAGGGGGAGGAAGCTTTTTGTTGTTCATTTACTTTGTTTATTCTAGATCTTTCCATTAGCGCTTTCTAAGCTTGCAGCCCAGAGGTATGAACATTGACTTCTCCAACTTTAGATAGTTCCTCACTTCCCCTCCCCTTCCCAGTTCTCCCTCTATGTTCCTGTCTCCACCTATATCCTTCCTTTGTCCCGCCCCCCCCCCCCCCCAGTCCCCCGACATCAGTCTGAGGAAGGGTCTCGACCCGAAACGTCGCCCATTCCTTCTCTCCTGAGATGCTGCCTGACCCCCTGAGTTACTCCAGCATTTTGTGTATGTCTATTCTAAGCTCACAGTGCCCGCCACCAAGGAGGACAACGGCAGCAGGCAAACAGAAGCACCACCTCCTCGGGGGGCCCTCTTAAGTCCCACGGCAAAACATAACTTCACAAGTTCGGGAGTTATAGGAGTAGAATTAGGCCATTCGGCCCATCAAGTTCACTCCGTGCATTCATTGATCGTGTGCCTCCTAAACCCATTTTCCTGCCTTCTCCCCGTAACCCTTGACGCCCGCTCAACTTCACCAGAGACGTCACTGTGGTGAACAGCAGCAGTTCACACCACCTTTCTCACGGGCAATTAGGGATGGGAATGAAATGCTGATTGTGTCTGTGACACCCTCGCTCTGCGAATGAATGTTAGAAATGTTCACTAGTACACCGGCCAGCGATTCACCGGGGCAGGGAAACGGCAACCATTGGCTTGGGACACTGGGGGATATTCTCGTTAGGTGTACCTTCTCCTCAGGTGTCAATTCTAATTTTTATTTTTTTTAATTCAGTAGGTGATGGCTCAGCATATTTTTAATTCTTCGCACGTTGCCCCAAATGCAACCATGGCCATTTACAGGGAGGGCAAACGTACAAACGTGCTTGGGCTCCTGCGAGATGCAGCCAGTACGGCAGCCCTAACCCCCGCTATCCCACGGCTCTTTCACCTTTAAACTCAGTGCCGTCAAACCCTCGGATGGCCTCCATGGCATCCTCCTCCCTCTCCATGTGCACAAAGGCGTAGTTCTTGACAATGTCACACTCAATGACAGGTCCATACTCCTCAAACCTGGCCTGCAGCTCCTGGTTTGTGCATTCGCCACCAATGTTGCTGACGTGGAGCTTGGTCGAGGTCTTCACCTTGCTCTTACTGGCTTCCACGTTGATTGGAAGCCCGTGGAGTTTGTGGTGGTGCAGGTTCTTGATCGCCTCATCTGCCGCCTCCTTGTCCTCCATGTGCACAAAGCCATAATTCTAATGGAAAGAGAAAATAACCTTTCAGTAGTTTCTCCTCCAGCCCGGCGATTCTGAATGAGGATAAACGACTCGAATTCCTGCTTGGGTCTTTCGCTATCGACCCGGCCAAATACCAAACTCCACTCACTCCATCTCAAATCTGTTTCTCACAACTGGGATCTTCACTTCTGCTATTAAAACTAATTCACCATTCTTTATCCAGATTACACTCAGTAGTCACTGAGGGCGTGCAGCGTAGGTTTACTAGGTTAATTCCCGGAATGGCGGGACTGTCATATGTTGAAAGACTGGAGCGATGTTAAATCTAGCATCAATCACTCAAGCTGTTTAGAGACCTAAATAATGAGCAATGCTTCTGGCTAAGGCAGCTGCTGTAATCAATGCCGAGTTCACAATTGCCACAAAAAAAAGACAACACAGTGGGAGAGTAACTCAGCGGGTCAGGCAGCACCTCTGGAGAACATTGATCGGCGACGTTTCACATGAGTTGGTGAGGTTTCTGGTCGAGACCCTTCCTACATCTCACGATTGCCACCACCATCCAACTTCAATCCCTCACTGTCCAAATGTGTAAGATAATAACTGTAGACGCTGGTTCAAATTGAAGGTAGACACAAAAAGCTGGGAGTAACTCAGCGGGTCAGGCAGCATCTCAGGAGAGAAACATAGAAAATAGGTGCAGGAGTAGGCCATTCGGCCCTTCGAGCCTGCACCGCCATTCAATATGATCATGGCTGATCCTCCAGCTCAGTAACCTGTACCTGCCTTCTCTCTATACACCTGATCCCTTTAGCAAAAAGGGCCACATCTAACTCCCTCTTAAATATAGCCAATGAACCGGCCTCAACTACCTTCTGTGGCAGAGAATTCCACAGACTCACCACTCTCTGTGTGAACAAATGTTTTCTCATCTTGGTCCTAAAAGACTTCCCCCTTATCCTTAAGCTGTGACCCCCTTGTTCTGGACTCCCCCAACATCGGGAACAATCTTCCCGCATCTAGCCTCTCCAACCCCTTAAGAATTTTATATGTTTCTATAAGATCCCCCCTCAGTCTTCTAAATTCCAGCGAGTACAAGCCCAGTCTATCCAGTCTTTCCTCATATGAAAGTCCCGCCATCCCAGGGATCAATCTGGTGAACCTTCTCTGTACTCCCTCTAAGGCAAGAACGTCTTTCCTCAGGTTAGGAGACCAAAACTGCACACAATACTCCAGGTGCGGTCTCACCAAGGCCCTGTACAACTGCAGCAGAACCTCCCTGCTCCTAAACTCAAATCCTCTTGCTATGAATGCCAACATACCATTCGCTTTCTTCACTGCCTGCTGCACCTGCATGCTTGCTTTCAATGACTGGTGCACCATGACACCCACGTCACGTTGCATCTCCCCTTCTCCCAATCGGTCACCATTCAGGTAATACTCTGCTTTCCTGTTCTTGCCGCCAAAGTGGATAACCTCACATTTATCCACATTATATTGCATCTGCCATGCATTTGCCCACTCGCCTAATCTATCCAAGTCACTCTGCAGCCTCCTAGCATCCTCCTCGTGGGTGACGTTTCGGGTCGAGACCCTTCTGAAGAAGGGCTGTGTTGGTAGGCTGATGAGGTGTGGAGGGAGTATGGCGAGGTCGTGCAGTGATGATGGAATGGAAGGGTATGCAGTGGCAGTGGATTGCAGGGGTGGGCAGGATTGTAGGAGTTGTTTGCTTTGGGATAAAGAAAAACGTGTAGGAATGGAAGGATCTGCACAGTCCGTCTCAACTAACCTGATCTCCCGGTGGCTCAGCACTTCAGCTCCCCCTCCCATTCCCAATCTGACCTTTCTGCCCTGGGCCCCCTCCATTGTCAGAGTGAGGCCCAGCGCAAATTGGAGGAACAGCACCTCATATTTCGCCTGGGCAGTTTGCAGCCCAGTGGTATGAACATCGACTTCTCCAACTTGGGCAGCTTACACCCCAGCGGTATGAACATTGACTTCCCCCACTTCAGGTAGTCCCTGCTTCCCCTCTCTATCCCCTCCCCCTTCCCAGTTCTCCCACTAGTCCTCCTGTCTCCGACTACATCCTATCTTTGTCCCGCCCCCTCCCCTGACATCAGTCTGAAGAAGAGTCTCGACCCGAAACGTCGTCCATTCCTTCTCTCCTGAGATGCTGCCTGACCCGCTGAGTTACTCCAGCATTTTGTGTCTACCTTCACTGTCCAAACATCGTTTGGGTACCAGAACATTTGTTTTCTATAATGCATCTGCTCAGGGAGATATGTACCACCTCAGGGCCTTGTTGCATTTGCCCACAGTCTATTGCCGGTTTTACATATCTGCTTCTAACTCTTGTAATCGAATCTCACAACAACGAAGATTTGCATACATGTTCGAATGCAATCAGTAGGATGTGAAAATGGTAAATTCCACTAGTATACTTTGTATCTTTCAGCTAAAACTGAAACCATGATCTTGACCACCCTCTCAGCTGTGTCCAGTGATTTATAGGCTTTGCATAACCAATATCTTTAAGATATATGGAGAGAAAGGATAGGTGACGTTTCGGGTCAGGACCCTTCTTCAGACCGAGTTCCCCGAGTTCCTGACCCGAGACGTCACCTCTCCCTTCCCCAGAGATGCTGCCTGACCCGCTGAGTTATTCCAGCACTTTTTGTGTCTATCTTTGGTATAAAACAGCATCATTCAGGTTTGGAGAATGTTGTCTTTGTGACACGACTCAAACTAATTGAAGGTGTTTATTCAGAAAATGCTGGAGTAACTCAGCCGGTCAGGCAGCATCTCAGGAGAGAAGGAATGGGTGACGTTTCGGGTCGAGACCCTTCTTAGACTCAAAACTAATTTATCTGTATTTCAAAGATGTAATCTGTCCTCTTCCAAGTGGGGAACTGTGCAACAAAACTTTCCCGGCGGGAACCATCCCCCTTGGATGGTGCAACCTTTGGACCCCTGGAGCAGTTTGGGGCGGAAGGATTTTATTGTAACACTTTTGCACCACAAATGTGTTCCCCTTGATGTTACTTCAAGATTATATTAAAACCCACCTGCTGAGAACAAATGGTAAATGTTATTTTATTAGTATATTGACTTGTATGGAGTATGGATGTTGGGAGGTCAAGTTGCAGTTATACAAGACGTCGGTGAGGCTGCATTTAGAGTATTGTGTTCAGTTCTGGGCACCATGTTATAGGAAAGATGTTGTCAAACTGGAAAGGGTACAGAGAATGTGTAGGAAGGAACTGCAGATGCTGGTTTAAACCGAAAATAAGATACAAAAAGCTGAAGTAACTCAGTGGGTCAGACAGCATCTCAGGAGAAAAGGATTAGGTGACGTTTCCGGTCGAGGGAGAGGTTGAGAAGGATGGGACTCTATTCCTTGGAACACAGGAGGATGAGGGGTGATCTTATAGAGGTGTATAAAATCATGAGAGGAATAGATCGGGTAGACACAGAGTCTCTTGCCCAGAGTCGGGGAATCGAGGACCAGGGGACACAGGTTTAAGGTGAAGGGGATAAGATTTAATAGGAATCTGAGGGGTAACTTGGGGTCGGCCCGCTGCAGACTTTTCAGCGTCCGGCGCGGCCTGGAACGTGGCAACTTCAACAGCCTGACCGCAGGAGAAGGCGGCAGGGGAAGAGAAAATACATTCTGGCCATCCATCACAGTGAAGAAGTGACTGGAAGAGACTCACTGTGATGGATGTTTCTTTTTGTTTGGTGTTTGTTTATGATTGTGTGTGTTATTGCTTATTTCTATTGCTCCATATTGTGGGACTGTGGGTAATCTTTCATTTCAATGCACATTTTATGTGACAAATAAAATCGACTATTGACTATTGGCGTATGGAACGAGCTGCCAGAAGAGGTAGTTGAGGCTGGGGCTATAGGTTGGGAGGTCATATTCCAGTTGTCTAAGACGTTGGTGAGGCTGCATGGTGTTCAGTTCTGGGCACCGTGTTATAGGAAAGATGTTGTCAAGCTGGAAAGGGTACAGTGAAGATTTACGAGAATGTCACCAGGTCTAGAGGATGTAAGGTCTAGGGAGAGATCGAGCAGGCTGGGACGCTGTTTCTTGGAGCGCAAGAGGATGAGGGGTGATCTTATAGAGGTGTGCAAAATAATGAGAGGAATAAATCGGGTAGATGCACAGAGTCTCGTCAAGGGTGTTTTATTGTCTAATATTGTCCAGATAGAACAATGAAATTCTTACTTGCTGCAGCACAACAGAATGTGTAAACACAGTGCACTGTAAACAATATAATAAACGAGAGTTTAAAAAAGTCCAGTGTGTATATATGCACACACTCACAAGTACACACATATATATGTGTAGGAACGAACCGCAGATGCTGGTTTAAATCAAAGGTAGACACAAAATGCTGGAGTAACTCAGCGGGACAGGCAGCGTCTGTGGAGAGAAGGAATGGGTAAGCATCATCTCTGGAGAGAAGGAATGAATAGGTCTGTCTGAATGAATCAGTCTGAAGAAGGGTCTCGACCCGAAACGTCACCCATTCCTTCTATCCAGAGATGCTGCCTGACCTGCTGAGTTACTCCAGCATTTTGTGTCTACCTACACACACACATATATATAGTAGACACAAAATGCTGGAGTAACTCAGCGGGTCATGCAGCATCTCTGGAAAGAAGGAATGGGTGACGTTTCAGTTTGAGACCCTTCTTCAGACTATATATATATATATATATATATATATATATATATATATATATATATATACGCATATACACACACACATATATACTCACTCACACATATACACACACACAAATACATATATATATATAAATATATACACATACATATGTACACACAAAAAAAACCCAATAATAGTGCAACAACAGTCTGAAGAAGGGTCTCGACCCGAAACGTCAACCATTCCTTCTCTCCTGAGATGCTGCCTGACCCGCTGAATTACTCCAGCATTTTGTGAATAAATACCTTCGATTTGTACCAGCATCTGCAGTTATTTTCTTATACAATAATAATAATGTCTATTGTAGTTCAGTGAACTGAATCTCTTGCCCAGAGTAGGGGAATCGAGGACCAGAGGACACAGGTTCAAGGTGAAGGGGAAAAGACTTCATAGGAATCTGAGGGGTAATTTTTTCCACACACACGGTGGTGGGTGCCAGAGGAGGTAGTCGAGGCTGGGACTATCCCATCGTTTAAGAAACAGTTGGGACAGGTACATGTGGATAGGACGGGTTTGGAGGGATATGGAGCAAGTGCAGGGCAGGTTGTGACTCTAGTGTGGCTAGGCCGGTGTGGGCGAGTTGTGACTCTATTAAAACCCGGTTGGTTTGTTTGTTTGTATGTATGTATGTATGTAAACATAGAAAATAGGTGCAGGAGGCCATTCGGCCCTTCTAGCCAGCACCACCATTCATTGTGATCATGGCTGATCGTCCCCAATCAGTACCCCGTGCCTGCCTTCTCCCCATACCCCCTGACTTCGCTATCCTTAAGAGCTCTCTCTAGCTCTCTCTTGAATGCATTCAGAGACTTGGCCTCCACTGCCTTCTGAGGCAGAGAATTCCACAAATTCACAACTCTCTGACTGAAAAAGTTTTTAACTCACCTCAGTTTTAAATGGCTTCCCCTTTATTCTAAGACTGTGGCCCCTGGTTCTGGACTCCCCCAGCATTGGGAACATTTTTCCTGCATCTAGCTTATCCAGTCCTTTTATAATTTTATATGTTTCTATAAGATCCCTCTCTCATCCTTCTAAATTCCAGTGAATACAAGCCTAGTCTTTTCAATCTTTCCTAATATGATAATCCCGCCATCCCAGGGATCAACCTGGTGAACCTACGCTGCACTGCCTCAATAGTAAGGATGTCCTTCCTCAAATTAGGAGACCAAAACTGTACACAATACTCCAGATGTGGTCTCACCAGGGCCCTGTACAACTGCAGAAGAACCTCTTTACTCCTATACTGAAATCCTCTCGTTATGAAGGCCAACATGCCGTTAGCTTTCTTCACTGACTGCTGTACCTGCATGCCAACTTTCAGTGACTGGTGTACAAGGACACCCAAGTCTCGCTGCACCTCCCCCTTACCTAACCCATACATATGTATGTATGTATCATACTCAAGTATGTATGTATCATTCCTCAAGGTATGTATGTATGTATGCATGTATGTATCGTACTCAAGTATGTATGTTTCATTCCTCAAGGTATGTATGTATGTATCATACTCCTCAAGTAAGTAAGCATTATTCCTCAAGGTATGTATGTTTGTGTGTATGTATGTATCATACTCCTCAAGTATGTATGCATCATTCCTCAAGGTATGTATTGCCTTTGTTCGGGAGGGGGAACAAAAGCAATGGAAAATTCCACCAAGGACCAGGTTTGGACAGCTGGAGGCAGCCCGGGACTGGCAGATGCTGGTGGATGTGGACCAACGGCTTACAGTTCCACCAGAGATAGCCATCACCAACTTGAGGCCTGATCTTGTGCTCTGGTCCAACTCTCAGCGCATGGTGTATTTTGTGGAGCTCACAGTCCCTTGGGAGGATGCTGTGCAGGAAGCCTTTGAAAGAAAGAAACTGCGCTACACAGACCTTGCAGCGGAGGCAGAACAGCGGGGCTGGAGAGCAAAGATCTGCCTGGTAGAAGTTGGATGTCGAGGATTTGTGGCAACATCTACCGTAAGACTGATGAAGGACCTGGGGATCAGCGGACAAGCCCTACGCCAGGCTATCAAGGAAACATCACAGGTGGCAGAGTGGCTCTGGCTGAAGAGGAAAGACCCCATCTGGTCTCCCAAATAAGCCGGCTCGGCAGATGCAGAGGGGGGTGGTTCTGGGACGCCAGAATGCACTGCTGAGCCTACTGGAGACGTCGTGGGTCCAATCAGCGAAACGTCGATGAAAGTAGGTGCCCACTTGATAACCCCAATGACGTGTCTGCCTAGCCTTTCTCAACATCGGAGGAGCATAGGTAAGTGCATAAGCCTCCCATCACCATCGGGAGCAAATTGACATTTGGCACCTTGGATTTCTAACATCTTGTCCTGTGTATTTGGAAACATATCATTCCTCAAGGTATGTATGTATGTATTACACTCAAGTATGTATGTATCATTCCTCAAGGTATGTATGTATTATACTCAAGTATGTATGCATCATTCCTCAAGTATGTATGTTTGTTTGTATGTATGTATGTATGATACTCCTCAAGTATGTTTCATTCCTCAAGGTATGTATGTATTATACTCAAGTATGTATGTATCATTCCTCAAGGTAGGTATGTATGTATGTTTGTATGTATGTATGTATCACACTCCTCAAGTAGAAGGTATTTATTCACAAAGTGCTGGAGTAACTCAGCAGGTCGGGCAGCATCTCGGGAGAGAAGGAATGGGAGACGTTTCGGGTCCAGACCCTTTTTCAGACTGAAGAAGGGTCTCGACCTGAAACGTCACCCATTCCTTCTCTCCCGAAATGCTGAGTTACTCCAGCACTTTGTGAATAAATACCTTCGATTTGTACCAGCATCTGCGTCTGTCTGTCTGTCTGTCTGTCTGTCTGTCTGTCTGTCTGTCTGTCTGTCTGTCTGTCTGTCTATCTGTCTATCTGTCTATCTATCTATCTATCTATCTATCTATCTATCTATCTATCTATCTATCTATCTATCTATCTATCTATCTATCTATCTATCTATCTACCCGCTTTGAACGGGCACACTTGTTCTAGTATAATACTAAAACTCAGATCTTGTGTATATTTTTTTTTGTGGTTTGGCCTGATATATTCGTAACAGCGATTGCAGCAAAACGGCGGACCGTAGCACGACGGTTTTCGCACCGCCTCAATCGCCAATCTCGCGCTCGCTCGGCCGTGATATTTTCATTTAATTTGGTCGCGTGTTTTTTAAGTTACAGAGGTTTTAAAGCGCTGCCCCCCCCCTTTTTCAGGGGGGCGCTGCGGTGCAGATTTAGTTTTCAGCTTGTGGCTTGTGACGGCTACATTGTTTCGAAAAGTTTCCAGAAAAGGATTTAGTTTTCAGCTTGTGATGGCTACATTGTTTCGAAAAGTTTCCAGAAAAGCACTGATTGTTTTGTTATTGCAAGTCAAGTCAAGTCAAGTCAAGTCAATTATATTTGTATAGCACATTTAAAAACAACCCATGTTGACCAAAGTGCTGCACATCTGATTAGGAAAAAAGGAAAAAAAGAAGGTTATAGTGGTCACTTGACATACACAGATCAGGAGGACGGGCCCAACGGGCACACTTGGAGAGTAAGAGTGGGGCTGGGGGAGGAGAGAATGGGGGGTGTGGGGACGGGCCCAACGGGCACACTTGGAGAGTAAGAGTGGGGCTGGGGGAGGAGAGAATGGGGGGTGTGGGGACGGGCCCAACGGGCACACTTGTTCTAGTATACTATTAAAACTCAGATCTTCTATATGAATATATTTGTATGTAGGGTTTGAGCAGTTATCAGTGATTTCGGCAAAACGGTAAACCGTCGCGCCACGGTTTTTGTACCGCTTTGATCACCAACCTCCCGTCTGACCGGCCGCGATATTTTCATTTAATTTGGTCGTGTATTTTTTAAGTTACAGAGGTTTTAAAGCGCTGCCCCCCCCTCATTTATCGAAGTTTTGACAGAAGGGGGGCGCTGCGGTGCGGCTGTGCTCAGTACGCATGCGCGGAATCTCCTCACTCTGTACTCAGCACGCATGCGCGGCATCTCCTCACTCGCACCAAAACAATGGACGCCGTTGGCGGCGCCAGCCCGCGATCACCGGCTCACCTCTCCTCTCTCCCATTGCTTCTCTCCTCTCTCCCACACCCGGGAGAACATCTCCCCGCTATCCCCCCCCCCCCCCCCCGGGCCTTTGAATGATGCGATCTCCCGCAACCCCCCCCCCCCGGACTTTTCACTGATCAGATCCCCCGCACCCCCCCCCCCCCCCCCCGGGCCTTTAACTGATGCTAAGAGTGTGTCTGGGGGGAGAGAAAATGGGGGGGGGGCTGATAATGGGGAATGGGACAACAGGGGTAGTGCGGAGGGGACTTGGTGGTGGGGGAAAGAGGGGTACTGGGAAAAGGGGAGGTCCATATCCCTCCCCTCTCCCTCCCTCCCCCCCCTCCCTCCCTCCACAAATACCACCCCATCTCTCATCACCCTCCCCCCCTCCCTCCCCCCTCCATCCTCAACACATCCCTCCCTCCACCACTCCCTCCCCCTCGATCACTCCACACCTCCCTCCCCCAAACCTCCCTCTCCCTCCCTCCCCCCTTCACTCCCTCCCCCCTCCCGGATACAATGGAAACCCTAAGAGGACGGGCCAAAGGGGAGAGTAAGAGTGGGGATGGGGGACGAGAGAATGGGGGAGTGGGGAATGGGCCCAAAGGGCCCACTTTGTCTAGTTTTCTTATAGTACTCCTCAAGTATGTATGTATCATTCCTCAAGGTATGTATGTATCATACTCAAGTATGTATCATTCCTCAAGGTATGTATGTATGTATGTATCATACTCCTCAAGTATGTATGTATGCATCATTCAAGGTATGTATGTATGTTTGTTTGTATGTATCACACTCAAGTATGTATGCATCATTCCTCAAGGCATGTATGTATGTATGTTTGTTTGTATGTATCACTCAAGTATGTATGCATCATTCCTCAAGGTATGTATGTTTGTTTCATGTTTGTTTGTATGTATGTATGTTTGTATCATACTCAAGTATGTATGCATCATTCCTCAAGGTATGTATGTATCATACTCCTCAAGTATGTATGTATACATGTATACGTATACATACAAGGTATGTATGTACGTATCATTCCTCAAGGTATGTATGTATGTTTGTTTGTATATATGTATGTATCATACTCTTCAAGCATTCCCAATCTCGTTGTACCCCTGTACAATGACAATAAACATATATTGTATTGTATTGTATGTATGCATCATTCCTCAAGGTATCATATCATATCATATATATACAGCGCGGAAACAGGCCTTTTCGGCCCACCAAGTCCGCGCCGCCCAGCGATCCCCGCACATTAACACTATCCTACACCCACTAGGGACAATCTTTTACATTTACCCAGTCAATTAACCTACATACCTGTATGTCTTTGGAGGTATGTATGTATGTATGTTTGTTTGTTTGTATGCATCATTCCTCAAGGTATGTATGTATGTTTGTTTGTATGTATGTATCATACTCCTCACGTATGTATGTATGCATACAAGGTATGTATGTATGCATCATTCAAGGTATGTATGTATGTTTGTTTGTATATATGGATGTATCATACTCCTCAATTTATTCACAAAATGCTGGAGTAACTCAGCAGGTCAGGCAGCATCTCGGGAGAGAAGGAATGGGTGACGTTTCGGGTCCAGACCCTTCTTCAGACTGACTGAAGAAGGGTCTCAACCCGAAACGTCACCCATTCCTTCTCTCCCGAGATGCTGCCTGACCTGCTGAGTTACTCCAGCATTTTGTGAATAAATCGATTTGCACCAGCATCTGGAGTTATTTTCTTATCATACTCCTCACGTATGTATGCATCGTTCCTCAAGGTATGTATGTATGTATGTTTGTTTGTTTGTTTGTTTGTTTTTTTGTATCATACTCCTCACGTATGTATGCATCGTTCCTCAAGGTATGTATGTATGTATGTTTGTTTGTTTGTATCATACTCCTCACGTATGTATGCATCGTTCCTCAAGGTATGTATGTATGTATGTATGTTTGTTTGTTTGTTTGTTTGTATCATACTCCTCACGTATGTATGTATGTATGCATCGTTCCTCAAGGTATGCATGCAGTCTGAAGAAGGGTCTCGACCCGAAACGTCACCCATTCCTTCTCTCCCGAGATGTTGCCTGACCTGCTGAGTTACTCCAGCATTTTGTGAATAAATGCATGTATATCTGTCTGTCTGTCTGTCTTCATTCCCCTCTGCTCACCTTGATGATGTCGCACTCGGTCAGTTTGCCGTACTTCTCGAACAGCTCCTTCACCTCTTCTTTCGTCGCGATCCGAGGCAGGTTCCCGATGAAGATTTTTACCATTTTTATTTTTTTGGGGGGGAAGAGGGGGGGGGGGGGTAATTTAAAAAAAAATGTTCAAAAAAACCCCTTCCCAAAAAAACGAGGTGAGGATTCCTTGAGGCGGCGAGTGTGCGTGTGTTTTGTTGTGGTTGTAGGGGTTGGTGGTTTATTCCGCCGCCGCCGCCGCCGCTCGACAAGATGGCGCCGCGATGCGCAGTGAACGGAGCAGATGTCCCGCCCCCGTCGCCCTCCCATTGGCTCCCGGCGCCGTTCCCCTCCCTCCGATTGGCCCGTCGCGCTGTCACTCCTTCCCATGCTCCCGCCCGCTCTCGGCCGTTCCCGCGTTCGATTGGTCTGTCTCGCGGTCACTCCGAAACCCCCCCTGCTCCCGCCCCTCTCGGCCATTCCCGCGTCCGGTTGGCCCGTCCCGCTGTCACTCCATCCACTTGCTCCCACCCCCTTCTCGACCGTTCTCGCGTCCGATTGGTACATCCCACTGTCACTCCGTCCCCCGCTCCCGCCCCTCTCGGCCAGTCCCGCGTCCGATTGGTCGGTCCCCGCTGTCCCCCCCCCTGATCCCGCCCCTCCTGGTCCGATTGGTCTGTTGCGCTGCCAATCCATCCTCTGCTCCCGCCCCTTCTCCATTCCCGCGTCAGATTGGGCCGTCCCGCGGCCAATTCATTCCCTGCTCCCGCCCCTCTGAGCCAATCCCGCGTCCGATTGGTCAGTCCCCGCTGCCCCCTCCTCGTCCGATTGGCCCGTCCCGCTGTCACTCCGTCCACCACTCCCGCCCCTCTCGGCCATTCTTGCGTCCGATTGGTCGCTTCCCGCTGCCTCTGCTCCCGCCCCTCCTCTTCCGATTGGCCCGTCCCCTTCTCCATTCCCGCGCCCGATTGGTCCGTCCCGCTGCCAATTCATCCTCTGCTCCCGCCCCTCTGGGACATTCCCGCACCCTGATTTGTCCGTTCCGCTGCCGTGCCCCCGCCCCCTTCTCCAGTCCCACGTCCGATTGGTCACTCCATCCTCTGCTCCCGCCCCCTTCTCCATTCTCACCTCCAATTGGTCCATCCCGCTGCCAATTCATCCTCTGCTCCCGCCCCCTTCTCCATTCCCGCGTCCGATTGGTCGGTCCCGCTGTCAATTAACCATCTGGTCCCGCCCCCTAGGTCACCTTCCTTGGCCAAAGTGGGACCTTGAGGCATCTCCATCAAGAGTCAAGAGGGTCTTGGGTAGACCCACAAAATGCTGGAGGAGTAACTCAGAAGGACAGGAGAGAAGGAATGGGCGACGTTTCGGGTCGAGACCCTCCTTCGTACTGACATCACGATGCAGCTTTTCTGGAGAGAAGGAATGGGCGACGTTTCGGGTCGAGACCCTTCTTCAGACTGACTCCTGGTCCTCCAAAATATTCCAAATGGAATTTAAACTGGTGGTGGCGGAGTATGGCCTTAAACAAGAAGGGCTTCTTGGAGAAGAAGAGCTACCTTAAATTTAGTTGTGTCTGGTTGAGTAACTATAGTAGTCAAGTCAATTTTATTTGTACAGGTGGTCTTGGAGGGGGAGGATGCTCCTCAAACTGCGGAGCATCTTGGACAATACAGTTCCCCTCCCTCCGTGACACACTGGTCAACCTGAGAAGCACCTTCAGCAACAGGCTGGTCCCACCGAGATACAGCACAGAACGCCACAGGAGATCCTTCTTCCCAGTGGCTGTCAAACTGTACAACTCTCTCACCCCCCGCTACTCACTATCCCGCGGTCTAGGCTTAAGCTCAGGGGTGACCGCGCTTTTGCGGTTGCAGCTCCTAGACTGTGGAACAGCATCCCTCTCCCCATCAGAACTGCCTCCTCCATCGACTCCTTTATGTCCAGGCTCAAAACCTATTTCTACTCCCTAGCGTTTGAGGCCCTCTGAGGGGGCGCTGTGAACTGTTTATGTATGTGCTGTTATGTTTGTGTGCCATTGTATGTCCGTTCTTAGTACCTGAACTGATGTACAGCACTTTGGTCAACGTGGGCTGTTTTTAAATGTGCTGTACAAATAAAATTGACTTGACTTGACTTTCATGACCGTTAGCAGACTAATTTCCCTCCTCGGATAAATAAAGTTCTATCGTATCATTTCTCCTAGCTAACAATGATCTATTCCACATCTTCCTTGAACCTCATCTGTTTTGAAGCTCGTTTTCACACCTTCCCCTTCTTGATCTCTGTGTCTCCCTCTCCCCCGACTCTCGGTCTGAAGAAGGGTCTCGATCCGAAACGTCACACAATAATAGTCCATGTGGTTCAGAGCTTATTTGGAGGTTGTAGTGTTTCATGGCCTGGTGGCTGCAGGGAAGAAGCTGTTCCTGAACCTGAGACAGTTGTCAAGTCAAGTCAAGTCAAGTCAAGTCAAGTTTATTTGTCACGTACACATACACGATGTGCAGTGAAATAAAAAACACACACACTCGTTCACAAGATCCATTGCATCGCCATACAATTATATTTTTGTCAGAAGCACAGACGTTTTCGCCCACTGAAAGACCAACAGTTAAAATGTTTAATACATGGTTACAACTGAAAATAGCCCGAACAAATTGAGAACAGAGAAAACATCAAAGATTTCACGTGAGGTATCTCAAAAGCAACCACTCTATCAGGGAGTGAACTTTTTACATTGCAGGGAGGCACGTTAGAGTTTGGGCGGCAGTAGAGTTGCTGCCTTACAACGAATGCAGCGCCTGAGATCAGGGTTCGATCCCGACTACGGGCGCTGTCTGTACGGAGTTTGTACGTTCTCCCCGTGACCTGCGTGGGTTTTCTCCGAGATCTTCGGTTTCCTCCCACACTCCAAAGACGTACAGGTTTGTAGGTTAATTGGTTTGATAAAATGTAAAAATTGTTCCCTAGCGGGTGTAGGATAGTGTTCGTGTGCGGGGATTGCTGGTCGGCGCGGACCCGGTGGGCCGAAGGGCCTGTTTACGCGCTCTATCTCTAAACTAAACTAAATTAGATTCGACAATTGAGCACATAGGACATTGGCATACGTAACTGATTAAAAGTTTTGAAGTCAAGGATTAAAAGGAAGCAATTCTGAACCTCAGAAGATGGAACAAAACTCAAGTACGGTTTAGTTTAGCTTCGAGATACGGCGCGGAAACAGGCCCTTCGGCCCACCGAGTCCGCGCCGACCAGCGATCCCCGCACACTAACACTATCCTACACACACTAGGGACAATTTTTACATCAACACTAGGGGCAATTGTTTTACACTTTATGCCAAGCCAATTAACCAACAAACCTGTGCGTCTTTGGAGTGTGGGAGGAAACCGAAGATCTCGGAGAAAACCCACAGAGGGAACATACAAACTCCGCACAGACAGCACCCATAGTCGGGATCGAACCTGGGACTCTGGAGCCGAGAGCGGTGTAAGGCAGCAACTCTACCGCTTCGCCACAGTACCCCCCGTTAAAAGCAGTAGACACATAAAGGTGGAGTAACTCAGCGGGTCAGACAGCATCTCAGTCCTTTCAGGTCAGGCACGGGTTCACTTGCACCTCCTCCACCCTCATCCGCTGTTCAAGATGTGGACTCTTGTGCATCGGCGAGACCAAACGTCTAGACTGGGCGATCGTTTCTCTGAACACCTTCGCTCAGCCCGCCTGTTTTATCTTCTTCCTTCCAACACATCAGGTGAGAAGAAGCACCCCTGGAGAAAAGGAATCGGTGGCATTTCGGGTCGAGACCCTGTCTGACGAAGGGTCTCGACTCGAAACGTCACCTACTCCTTTTGTCCAGAGATGCTGCCTGTCCCGTTGAGTTACTCCAGCATTTTTGTGTCTATCTTCGGTGTAAACCAGCGTCTGCAGTTCCTTCCTACGTCATTCAATACCGTTCCAACACTTTCGTGGGCAATGTGTCTGCATAAAGTCTGATGCAAATAGGAGCATTTAAAATAGCAGAAGCAAAGAACTGCAGTATCACTCTTTTACTCTACGACTCCAAAGCAACATGTATCCTTCAGGACATTGTAGGCACAATAATAGAACTCAGGCGTTAGAGGTTATGGGGAGAAGGCAGGAGAATGGAGTTAGGAGGGAGAGATAGATCAGCCATGATTGACTTGATGGGCCGATTGGCCTAATTCTACTCCTACTCCTTATGGCCTGATATTGAGGAAGGACATCCTTGCTATTGAGGCAGTGCAGCGTAGGTTCACCAGGTTAATCCCCGGGATGGCTCGGCCGCGGGACTTTACATCACCAGGTGCGGCTCGGCCGCGGGACTTTTCATCGCTGGTGCGGCTCGGCCGCGGGACTTTTCATCGCTGGTGCGGCTTGGCCGCGGGGCCTTCCATCGCCCGGTGCGGCTCGGCCGCGGGACTTAGCTGCGCAAGGCTCGGTCGCGGGGCCTTCCATCGCCCGGCTCGGCCGCGAGACGTTTCAGCGCCCGGTGCGACTCGGCCGCGGGGACTTCCATCCCCTTGCGGACGAGCTGTCTGTCCGTGGGCATGGGGAAGAGAGTGGAAGTTTTGTTGCCTCCATCACAGTGAGGGGGTGTTTGGAGTCACTGTGATGGACGTTTGTGTTGGGGTTATGTGTCTTGTGTTCTTTTTTGTGTGTGACTGCTATGTAGTTTCGTTCGGTACCTCGGTACCGAATGACAAATAAAGCTCTGTTGAACTGTTGAACTGTCAGACAGACTGTACGAGGACAGACTGGGCTTGTATTCGCTGGAATTTAGAAGGATGAGAGGGGGATCTTATAGAAATGCATAAAATTATAAAAGGACTGGACAAGCAAGATGCAGGAAAAGATGTTCCCAATGTTGGGGGAAGTCCAGAACCAGGGGCCACACACACAGTCTAAGAATAAAGGGGAGGCCATTTAAGACTGAGACGAGAAAAAACCTTTTCACCCAGAGAGTTGTGAATTTGTGGAATTCTCTGCCACAGAGGGCAGTGGAGGCCGATTCCCTGGATGAATTTAAAAGAGAGTTAGATAGAGCTCTAGAGGCTAGTGGAATCAAGGGTTATGGGGAGAAGGCAGGCACGGGTGACTGATTGTGGATCAAGGGGCCACAGTTTAAGAATAAGGGGTAGGCCATTTAGAACTGAGATGAGGAAAAACCTTTTTCAGTCAGAGAGTTGTGAATCTGTGGAATTCTCTGCCTCAGAAGGCAGTGGAGGCCAATTCTCTGAATGCATTCAAGAGAGAGCTGGATAGAGCTCTTAAGGATAGCGGAGTCAGGGGGTATGGGGAGAAGGCAGGAACGGGGTACTGATTGAGAATGATCAGCCATGATTACATTGAACGGCGGTGCTGGCTCGAAGGGCCGAATGGCCTCCTCCTGCACCTATTGTCTATTGTCTATGATCACAATGAATGGCGGTGCTGGCTCGAAGGGCCGAATGGCTTCCTCCTGCACCTATTGTCTATGATCACAATGAATGGCGGTGCTGGCTTGAAGGGCCAAAAAGCCTCCTCCTGCACCTATTTTTTATGTTTCTATGACCTTATAACCAATGATACTTGAGAACAAATACTCCAGCCATACAACAGCGATTTTGAACTTGACAAGTCTACATACAAAGGCTATGAAAATAAGGAATGTAAAAGAGTTTTCACAGTTGGCAAAATTCCAAATAAAATATGATCAATAAATAACACCTTTAAAATAAGATCCCAACACCTATTTTACAGATATAAGAAGCAATGTTGAAAATTGGATAAACAAATATATGAAGCCTCATATTGCCAATAAAATTTCAATATTCTCTATTGTGGACATTTCCTAAATTGTAACAGGACATTTTATTTACAATATCAACAGAATGAACTGGTTTGAACAAACCTTCAACTGGTGAGACATTGAGTCTCAATGGAACACCATCCATAATTACAGAATAATGACAGCACAGGCCATTTGACCCATCATGTCTATGCTAGCTCTTTGCCAGTATAATCCACTATTTCCATTCCCTGTAGCTTTCATATATTTATGGTTTCCCCTTTAAGGCCACATTGGAAGCTGCTCCGTATACAATTCTTAAGGGATTGGACAGGCGAAAAATGTTCCCCATGTTGGGGGAGTCCAGAACCAGGGGGGGTCACACAGTTTAAGAATAAGGGGTAGGGCCATTTAGGACTGAGATGAGGAAAAACTTTTTTCACCCAGAGAGTTGCGAATCTGTGGAATTCTCTGTCCAAAGACGTACAGGTATGTAGGTAAATTGGCTGGGTAAATGTAAAAATTGCCCTAGTGGGCGTAGGATAGTGTTAATGTGCGGGGATCGCTGGGCGGCACGGACTTGGTGGGCCGAAAAGGCCTGTTTCCGGCTGTATATATATGATATGATATGATATGATAGGAGGCCAATTCACTGGATGTTTTCGAGAGAGAGTTAGATGTGTGCTCTGAGGGCTAACGGAATCAAGGGATATGGGGAAAAAGCAGGAACAGGGGACTTTCTTTAATAAAGAATGGAAAAAATCCCTTAAATAAATAACGATGGCAAAAAGGAACAGTAACCTATGGAGATTCGATGGTCGGGCAACTTCAAGTTTGGTTCTTTTGACCGAGAGAGAATCGGGGGGGGGGGGGGGGGGGGGGGGCCTGAGATTTTCTTATAATTAGTATTTGAAAAGGCACATATTGACCGATGAGCCAAAACATTATGACCACTGACAGGCGAAGTGAATGACATTGATTATCTTTTTACAATGGCACCCTGTCAAGGGGTGGGATATATTAGGCAGCAAGTGAACAGTCAGTTCTTGAAGTTGACATGTTGGATGCAGGAGAAAAGGGCAGGAGTAAAGACCTGAGTGTGGCACCCACTACATGAGCGACTTTGACAAGGGCCAAATTGTTCTGGCCAGACGACTGGGTCAGAGCATCTCTGAAACAGCAAGGCTTGTGGGGTGCTCCCGGTCAGCAGTGGTGAGTACCTACCAACAGTGGTCCGAGGAGGGACAGACCACAAACCGGCGACAGGCAGGGTGTTGGGCGCCCAAGGCTCATCGATGCGCGAGGGCAACAAAGGCTATCCCGTCTGGTCCAAACCGACAGAAGGTCGACTGTGGCACAAGTCACGGAAAATGTTAATGGTGGTCACGGGAGGAATGTGTCACAATACACAGTGCATCGCACCCTGCTGCGTATGGGGCTGCACATGGAGGACCAGCAGCATATTAGGCAGGTAGTCATAATGTTTTGGCTCATCGGTGCATACCAACCGTATCCCAGTAAGAACCTTTAAACAGGTTCCTATTTTAACGAGGGTGGCGAAACGTGGATCGTAAAGCAGATTCCCGTTTCCACCAGAAACGTCTATTGTCCATCGGAAGGGTCCTTTGACTTGTAGCCCATTTGCTTACCACCTCCGATGCCCGAAGTTAATCAGTGTTCCCGTCTTCCGGCTGCCCTGGGCAAAAGGTGGAATTTAGAGTTCCTCGACGCAGGATATGAGGGCAGAAAGATCCGGAAGGAATGTCCGCAAAGCCTGAGAACATAGGGGGCAACATCAGAATTTTGCACATGTAGAACCGTCATAAGGTCACAAGGGATAGGAGGAGTATTAGGCCATTCGGCCCATCAAGTCTACTCCGCCATTCAATCGTGGATGATCTATCTCTCCCTCCTAACCCCATTCTCCTGCCTTCTCTCCATAACCTCTGACACCCGCACTGATCAAGAATCTATCTATCTCTGCCGTAAAAATATCCGCTGACTTGGCCTCCAAAGCCTTCTGTGGCAAGGAATTCCACAGATTCAACACACTCGGACTAAAGAAATTTCCCCTCAGCAGTATTATCTGAATGGCGTCAAGTTAGGAACAGGGGACGTACAACGAGATCTGGGTGTCCTAGTGCATCAGTCACTGAAAGGAAGCATGCAGGTACAGCAGGCGTTGAAGAAAGCCAATGGAATGTTGGCCTTCCTAACAAGACGAGTTGAGTATAGGAGCAAAGAGGTCCTTCTGCAGTTGTACAGGGCCCGAGTGAGACCGCACCTGGAGTACTGTGTGCAATTATGGTCTCCAAATTTGAGGAAGGATATTCTTGCTATTGAGGGCGTGCAGCGTAGGTTTACTAGGTTAATTCCAGGAATGGCGGGACTGTCATATGTTGAAACACTGGAGCGACTAGGCTTGTATACACTGGAATTTAGAAGGATGAGATGGGATCTTATCGAAACGTATAAGATTATTAAGGGGTGGGACACGTTAGTGGCAGGAAACATGTTCCCAATGTTGGGGGGAGTCCAGAACCAGGGGCCACACAGTTTAAGAATAAGGGGTAGGCCATTTAGAACGGAGATGAGGAAAAACTTTTCCAGTCAGAGAGTTGTGAATCTGTGGAATTCTCTGCCTCAGAAGGCAGTGGAGGCCAATTCTCTGAATGCATCCAAGAGAGAGCTAGATAGAGCTCTTAAGGATAGTGGAGTCAGGGGGTATGGGGAGAAGGCAGGAACGGGGTACTGATTGAGAATGATCAGCCATGATCACATTGAATGGCGGTGCTGGCTCCAAGGGCCGAATGGCCTCCTCCTGCACCTATTGTCTATTGTCTAACTTCCTTTAATTCTGAGGCTGTGGCCTCTAGTCCTAGATTCTCCCAAATCATTAATGTGAAGTTCACCGACCCCCGCGGAACTCCGCTAGTCACTGGCAGCAAACAAGAAACAGCCCCCTTTATTGCCCCTCTTTGTCTTCTGCTATCCATGCCAGTAGGGAAAAAAACTGCAGATGCAGGTTTCAATCGAAGGTAGACCCAAAATGCTGGAGTAACTCAGCGGGCCAGGCAGCATCTCGGGAGAGAAGGAATGGGTGACGTTTCGGGTCGAGACCCTTCTTCAGACTGATGTCAAGGGAGGGTCAAAGATAGGATGCAGTCGGAGACAGGAAGACTAGTGGGAGAAGAAGTCTGAAGAAGGGTCTCGACCCGAAACGTCACCCATTCCTTCTCTCCCGAGATGCTGCCTGACCCGCTGAGTTACTCCAGCATTTTGTGAATAAATACCTTCGATTTGTACCAGCATCTGCAGTTATTTTCTTATACTTCTTAGACTAGTGGGAGAAGTGGGAAAGGGGAGGGGATGGAGAGAGAGGGAAAGCAGGGGCTTTCTGAAGTCAGAGAAGTCAATGTTCATACCGCTGGGGTGTAAACCGCCCATGCGAAATATGAGGTGCTGTTCCTCCAATTTGCGCTGGGCCTCACTCGGACAATGGAGGAGGCCCAGGACAGGAAGGTCAGTCTGGGAGTGGGAGGGGGAGTTGAAGTGCTGCGCCACCGGGAGATCAGGTAGGTCGAGACGGACTGAGCGGAGGTGTTGAGCGAAACGATCGCCGAGTCTCGCCGACATAGAGATGCCAACCAAGCCAGTGGAGTTGACTGTGTGCGTACTCACCCTTCTGCACCACATCGGGAAGGCCGAGGGGCTCGTAATCCGTCTCGTCGAACGCCACGGACAGGTGCTGCCGGAACTGGCGGCTGTTGCGTATCCGCTCGGCGAGCTGCGCGGGGTTGATTCTCATGGCCAGTTCCGCGGGGTTCAGCCCTGCCGAGGGACCTCGAGGTCGGCCGAGGGGAGGCGACCTCCGGCTGGTCTCGGCCTGGTCCTCCTCAATCTGCCGGCCGACCGCCGGTTGCCTAGCGACCGCCACCCTGTCGCCAGCAGGCTCCAAACCCGGCTCGGCGACCGGGGGCCGCGTCTCGCCGGGCGCCGCCGGCTCTTGGTGCTTCCCCAGCAGGTCGGTGTAGACGAGAAGGTTCCTGTCGACCTCGTCGCTCTTCTCCCGCACGGCCCGTCTCAACGCCATCAGGTCCGCGTGCAACTGGCTCGCGGCCATCTCCGCAGCGCCTGAAAGAAATGCGTGCAATTTATTTCCAGACGGAGCTTGTACACAAATAAAACAGGGATGTAACGCTGTGGCTCCACAAGGTCACACCTGGAGAATTGTGGGTATCACTAAATGGTGGAGTAACTCAGCGGGTCGGGCGGCATCTCGGGAGAGAAGGAATGGGCGACGTTTCGGGTCATAGAAACATAGACATAGAAAATAGGAAGCCATTCGGCCCTTCCAGCCAGCACCGCCATTCAATAGACAATAGGTGCAGGAGGAGGCCATTCGGCCCCTCGAGCCAGCACCGCCATTCAATGTGATCATGGCTGATCATTCTCAATCAGTACCCCGTTCCTGCCCTCTCCCCATATCCCCTGACTCCGCTATCCTTAAGAGCTCTATCGAGCTCTCTCTTGAATGCATTCAGAGAATTGGCCTCCACTGCCTTCTGAGGCAGAGAATTCATTGTGATCATGGCTGATCGTCCCCAATGAGTACCCCCGTGCCTGCCTTCTCCCCATATCCCTTGATTCCACTAGTCCCCAGAGCTCTATCTAACTCTCTCTTAAATCCATCCAGTGATTTGGCCTCCACTGCCCTCTGTGGCAGAGAATTCGAAACCCTTCCTCAGACTGATGTCAGGGGGGGGGGGGGGGGGGGGCGGGACAAAGAAAGGATATAGGTGAAGACAGGAGGACAGTGGGAGAACTGGGAAGTGGGAGGGGAAGAGAGGGACAGAGGACCTATCTAAAGTTGGAGAAGTCAATGTTCATGCCGCTGGGCTGTAAGCTGTCCAAGCTAAATACGCTCAGTCTGCCTTAACGAGTTTCGCTCAACACCTTCGCTCAGTCCACCTTAACAAGTTTCCCTCAGTCCGCCTTAACAACCTCCTCCAACCTCATCTATTGTATCCGCTGCTCCAGATGTCAACTTCTCTACATCGGCGAGACCAAACGCAGGCTCGACGATCGTTTCGCTCAACACCTTCGCTCAATAATCTTCTACCTCTGGAGAATTGTGAGCATTTTTAGACAATAGACAATAAGTGCAGGAGGAGGCCATTCGGCCCTTCGAGCCAGCACTGCCATTCACCGTGATCATGGCTGATCATCCACAATCAGTACCCCGTTCCTGCCTTCTCCCCATATCCCTTGACTTCTCTATCTTTAAGAGCTCCGTATTAACTCTCTCTCTTGAAAGCATCCAGAGAATTGGCCTCCACTGCCTTCTGAGACAGAGAATTCCACAGGTTCACAACACTCTGGGTGAAAAAGTTCTTCCTCATCTCCATTCTAAATGGCCTACCCCTTATTCTTAAACCGTGTGGCCCCTGGTTCTGGACTCCCCCCCAACATCGGGAACACGTTTCCTGCCTCCAGCGTGTCCAACCCCTTAATAATCTTATGTTTCAATAAGATCCCCTCTCATCCTTCTAAACTCCAGTGTATACAAGCCCGTATCTGAGGAAGGATGTGCTGGGCTCTGGAGAGGGTCCAGAGGAGGTTTACGAGAACGATCCCAGGAATGAGCGGGTTAACTTGTGATGAGCGTTTGACATCACTGAGAACATGGTGGCTGGACTTTAGAAGAATGAGAGGGGGGACCTCATTGAAACGTACAGAATAGCGAAAGGCCTGGATAGAGTGGATGTGGAGAGGATGTTTCCACTAGCGGGAGAGTCCAGAACTAGAGGGCACAGCCTCAGAATTAAAGGACATTCTTTTAGAAAGGAGATGAGGAGGAATTTCTTTGGTCAGAGGGCGGTGAATTAGTGGAATTAATTGCGTGGAGGCCAGTCAATGGATATTTTATGGGGGGGGGGGGGGAGATCATTCTTGTGAATGGCCTAATCCTGCTCCTATGACTTGTGATCTTTAGAACACAGTTTCACTTGCACTAAACGCTGTTCCCTGACCACGTATCTGTACATGTAAATCTGTGGAATTCTCTGCCTCAGGAGGCCAATTTTAGAGATACAGCGCGGAAACAGGCCCTTCGGCCCACCGGGTCCGCGCCGCCCAGCGATCCCCGCACACTAACACTATCCTACACCCACTAGGGACAATTTTTACATTTGCCTAGCCAATTAACCTACAAACCTGCACGTCTTTGCAGTGTGTGAGGAAACCGAAGATCTCGGAGAAAACCCACGCAGGTCACGGGGAGAACGTGCAAACTCCGTACAGACGGCGCTCGTAGTCAGGATCAAATCCTAGTCTCCGGCGCTGCATTCGCTGTAAGGCAGCAACTCTACCGCTGCGCCACCGTGCCGCTAAATCTCTGAATGCATTCAAGGGAGAGCTAGATAGAGCTCTTAAAGATAGCGGCGTCAGGGGGTATGGGGCGAAGGCAGGAACGGGGTACTGATTGAGAATGATCAGCCATGATCACATTGAATGGTGGTGCTGGCTCGAAGGGCCGAATGGCCTACTCCTGCACCTATTGTCCATTGTCTATAACACCGATTTCAATGAAACTTCTTCCATTGGCTCCAAAGGGACGACGGTGAGTAAGGTGGGCCTAAAATTGTCGCGCTATCGTGTACCGTTTTTGCTGTAGTTCAGGAACAAACAAACAAACAAACAAACGAGAGCTTTAGTGTATAGATGATACCTTGCCGATGATTCTTCATTGGAAGGAGATCGTCATGAAGGCCACTGGGCTGTAGGTGATCGGGGAAAAACTCCTGATCCTCCGATTCATTCTCTCGTTGCGTCAGTCTGCTCTGCAGATTAATTTTCTCTTTGTTCAGCTCAACCACTGCTTTCTGTAGACTCTCAACCTGCAAACAACATTTCAGCAAGTGATCAATGTGGCCAACATCAGTTTGCACTTTCCTACAAGTGGGGACAGTCTAGGACTAAGAGAGTCACAGCCTCAGAATTGAAGGACGTTCTTTTAGGAAGGAGATGAGGAGAAATCTCTTCAGTCAGAGAGTGGTGACTCTGTGGAATTCTTTGCCACAGAAGGCTGTGGAGGCCAGGTCAGTGGATATTCTTTAAGGAGGAGACAGATAGATTCTTAGCAGGAGAACAAAAACTGCAGATGCTGGTCAAAATCGAAGGTAGAGACAAAATGCTGGAGTAACTCAGCGGGTCAGGCAGCATCTCTGGAGGGAAGGAACGGGGGTGACTTTTCTGGTCGGGTCAGTTTGAAGAAGGGTCTCGACCTGAAACGTCACTCATTCCTTCTCTCCAGAGACGCTGCCCGACCGGGTGAGTTACTCCAGCATTTTCGTGCCCACCTTAGACACATCAGTCTGAAGAAGGGTCTCGACCCGAAACGTCGCCCATTCCTTCTCTCCTGAGATGCTGCCTGACCTGCTGATTTGTACCAGCATCTGCAGTTATTTTCTTAGACAGCTTCTTGATCAGTTACGGGTGTCAGGGGTTATGGGGGGAAGGCAGGAGAACGGGGTTAGGAAGGAGAGATAGATCAGCCGTGATGGAATGGCGGAGTAGACTTGATGGGCCGAATGGTCTAATTCTACTCCTATCACTTATGACCTTCTGCTGGTGTAATAATTACAACGCACAGCAACAAAGGAATGGTATCTGTGCACAGATCGATTGTAATCATACTTGTTCACAAAATGCTGGAGTAACTCAGCAGGTCAGGCAGCATCTCGGGAGAGAAGGAATGGGTGACGTTTCGGGTCGAGACCCTTCTTCAGACGGTAATCATACTTGTGTTGAGTTGAATCAGAAGGTAAAGGTGAAAAAACCATCATCACAAGTGGGTGAAGTGGTCACCTGGAAGAGTAGTGAGAAAGTGCGGACCACGGGCCTACTTGGTCAAGACGTTTGGAAGTGGAAAGGTGAGGAAAAGTACACTTTGACCATGTCAGGCCTGTGCAAGCACAGACCGGGGTTGAAATCAGACAAAGTAGACGAGTCAGATAATTGGATTACCCCTCAAGTGCAGGTACCAGATGAACCAGAGATGGTACAAGAAGGTACACAAGTTCGTGAGAGCTTGAATCAGCCTGAAAATGGAGGCTCAAATGGCGTTGACGGTCAAACAAAATCGACTGATGGACTGGAATCTATGAAGGTAGGTCAAAAGGAAGGCTTGACTCGATTGTGAGGTTATCCACTTTGGTGGCAAGAACAGGAAAGCAGACTATTATCTGAATGGTGGCCGATTAGGAGAAGGGGAGATGCAACGAGACCAGGCTGAGAATTCAGAATGCAGCAGGCAGTGAAGAAAGCGAATGGTATGTTGGCATTCATAGCGAGGGGCTTTTGAGTATAGGAGCAGGGAGGTTCTGCTGCAGTTGTACAGGGCATTGGTGAGACCACACCTGGAGTATTGCGTACAGTTTTGGTCTCCTAATCTGAGGAAAGACATTCTTGCCATAGAGGGAGTACAGAGAAGGTTCACCAGATTGATTCCTGGGATGGCAGGACTTTCATATGAAGAAAGACTGGATAGACTCGGCTTGTACTCGCTGGAATTTAGAAGATTGAGGGGGGGGATCTTATAGAAACTTACAAAATTCTTAAGGGGTTGGACAGGCTAGATGCAGGAAGATTGTTCCCGATGTTGGGGAAGTCCAGAACAAGGGGTCACAGTTTAAGGATAAGGGGGAAGTCTTTTAGGACCGAGATGAGAACGTTTTTGTTCACACAAAGAGTGGTGAATCTGTGGAATTCTCTGCCACAGAGGGTAGTTGAGGCCAGTTTATTGGCTATATTTAAGAGGGAGTTAGATGTGGCCCTTGTGGCTAAAGGGGTCAGGGGGTATGGAGAGAAGGCAGGTACGGGATACTGAGTTGGATGATCAGCCATGATCATATTGAATGGCGGTGCGTACAGGCTCGAAGGGCCGAATGGCCTACTCCTGCACCTATTGTCTATGTTTCTATGATTAAAAATGAGTCCAAGTGGTTCTAAACAGTCAGTAACGTTTGGTCAGGGAAGATATCCAGAAAGAAGGAGAAACCCAGTGATTAGGTTAAATTTGTGAAGTTATTTCCTGAAATGCACATATCTGTCGGCCGGAAACATAGCCCATTCCTTCTCTCCTGAGATGCTGCCCGACCTGCTGAGTTACTCCGGCATTTTGTGAATAACTACCTTCGATTTGTACCAGTATCTGCAGTTATTTTCTTACACGATCATTGTATATGCAACATCTATGCACGAGGTCCTCATTTTATTCAGGTCATATAAAAGTAAGCTATGCAGTTTTGGTCTCCAAATTTGAGGAAGGATATTCTTGCTATTGAGGGCATGCAGCGTAGGTTTACTAGGTTAATTCCCGGAATGGCGGGACTGTCATATGTTGAAAGACTGGAGCGACTGGGCTTGTATACACTGGAATTTAGAAGGATGAGAGGGGATCTTATTGGTAAAGAGATACAGCACGGAAACAGGCCCTTCGGCCCATCGAGTCTGCACCGACCAGCGACCCCCGCACATTAACACCAAGGATGAGAGGAGATCCTATCGAAACGTATAAGATTATTAAGGGGTTGGACACGTTAGAGGCAGGAAACATGTTCCCAATGTTGGGGGAGTCCAGAACCAGGGGCCACACAGTTTAAGAATAAGGGGTCGGCCATTTAGAACTGAGATGAGGAAAAACTTTTTCAGTCAGAGAGTTGTGAATCTGTGGAATTCTCTGCCTCAGAAGGCAGTGGAGGCCAATTCTCTGAATGCATTCAAGAGAGAGCTAGATAGAGCTCTTTAAGGATAGCGGAGTCAGGGGGTATGGGGAGAAGGCAGGAACGGGGTACTGATTGAGAATGATCAGCCATGATCACGTTGAATGGCGGTGCTGGCTCGAAGGGCCGAATGGCCTCCTCCTGCACCTATTGTCTATCTTCGGTTTCCTCCCGCCCTCCAAAGTTGTACAGGTGTGTAGGTTAATTGGCTTGGCGTTTGTGTAAAAAATTGTCCCCTGTAGTGGGGACAATTGTGGGATAGTGTTACTGTGCGGGGATCGCTGGTCGGCGCGGGCCGAAGGGCCTGTTTTTGCTCTGTAAACTAAATGGGGAGACACGTGGGGGGGGGCGCGAGACACCTGGGTACCTGACTCTGCAGGACAGACTTCTCAAAGTGGGCTTGCTCCAGCTCCTGGTGGAGGTGCTTCAGACTTTCAACCGCGTCTTCCAACGCCCTGCTCTCCCCTTCCAGGGCCTTGTCGTGGTTTGGCGTTCCCAGCTCGGAGCCCTGCAGGGGGCGCCGTTCGGCCCGCCCGCCTTCCGAGGCGGCGGCATCTTCCGGAACCTCCCGCTTCCACGGCAGCTCCCCCTGGAGACACCTCCGCTCGCCGCCCGATGGGATTGCGGTCGCCAAGTTCTCTCCCTCCCTCCGCGCTCTCCCCGCCTCCGAGCCAAGCTGCCCCTCCTCCCGTTGGAGAGCGTCGCATTCGTCGCCCGGGCCGTTCAACTCGGCAATCAGTGAGCGGGGCCCCTCGCCCTTCCCTCTCGGGGCCTCGGCTTCCGTTCCATTGGCTTCCGATTCTTCCTGGACCTCTGGGAGTCTCGCCCCCGTTTCCCCTCCCAAACTCTGCGGCCCTCTGACCCGCAGAGCCAGGTCGTTCCCGCTGGCGCCTTCCCCTTCAAAGCCTCCATCCCCCCCTCGATCTCCCCCGTCCACGCCTTCGATCGGCCTTCCCTCCGACTCTCCTTCGGTGGCACGGACCTGGGTTGGGGAATCTGCGGCCTCTTTTATTAGCGGCTCAGTTTGGGCCAGCTCGGCCTGAAGGACCATCAGCCCCTGTCCCGGTTCGTTAACCGTCACCGCTGGCAAACCATCGGAGGATCTGGCGCGTCGGCCATTTTGTGCTGCGTTTATGCCGCCGCGGCCCGGTTCCTCGTGTCGCCGTTGACTCTCGACATCCCCCCCCACTCGGGCGGCAGTTTGCGCTGCGTGATGAGGCGCAGAGACCACCCCCGTGTCTTCCTCTGGAGGTCCAGCAGACGAGATGGAACCTGTCTCCCCCCCTCCTGGTTCGACGGACTGATCGGTGAGCTCATTGTGGCGGTCAATGGATTCTGGTGGTGGCGGCGGCGGCCATTTTGCAACAACCTCTCTCACCTCGGGTACATCTCGCGGGGCAGGACCATTCAGCAAGGGCCCCCTCGATTCCTCAAATGGATCATGTTGAGGTGGGTTCACTTGACTCTGTGGCGTGCAGTCGTGGAATCCAGGCACCGTTTCAACATCTGCTCGTTGTGTATTTTCGTGAGCGGCCCGCGTCACCGAGGAAGCTGGCCTGCCCAACCCCAATTTCTCCTTTGACTCAATATGGTCGCCTTGGCGAGCTTCCCCATCGTTCCGTTCCAGCACGGCTCCCTCGCCAGGGTTCGCACACGTTTCCCATGATGCCTCTGCGGCGGTCTTCGAGTTGGCTTTCAACCGGCGATTCTCCCGACTGAGGGAGGACAACGTTGTCAAGGCGCTCTGCAGACGCCCGTTCAAGACCTGGATGTCGAGGTCCTTCTCTCCCATGTTGAGGAGGAGGCCCTCAATGTTCTTGCCTTGGGCGTCCAGGGCGACCGTTAACTGCTGGGTCTCCCGGTGGATGCGGACCTGCAGGTCGTCGAGCGTGCCCTGGGTCTGCCTCCGGGCGGCTCCCTCTTCCTCCTTCTCCCTGGTCAGCTCCTCGCATTTCCGCTGCAGTTCGCTCAGGCGCTCCTCGGACAGCCGGAGGTCTTTGTTCTCGAGGAGGATCTCTTGGCCGCCGTCTCCCTCACGCCCTCCCGCCGTTCCCACGAGAGAAACCTTCTCCTCACTGAGCTCGCGCTCCCCAGTCTTTTCCCTGGAGCCACAACGCAAACCGTTTGGGAAGAGCGCAGCGATCTCGTCGAGCTCGAGGCTTTGAACGTCCTTGCCCGCAAGGTATTCCAGCAAGGCTCTGCTTTTCTCATTCACTGCCCCACCGTGGGCCTCGATGATCTCCTCGACGTGCGCCTTCCCGCCTTCCAGGCGCGCGATTTGGTGACCGAGCCGTTGAATTTTCCCCGACGCGGCGCTCTGCAGGATCTGAACGTCGCCGTTCGGTTCCCCGCGACCGCCTTCGGTGACGTCCGCCAGCGCCTCGTTGGCCTCTTGCGTCTTGGCCCTCTCTTGCTCCAGCGCCTTCTCCAACGCGTCGATCCGCCCTGTCTGAAGGGCGGCCAGCTCGCCCGCGCGCTCGTCCTCCGCGGCGCGCCTCCCCGTGGCCTGCTTGAGCTTCCTCCTCAGCTCCGCCGCCGCACGCTTACCCTTCTGCCCTTCCTGCGCCTTGCTCTCCAGTTCCCGCCTCGCGTCGTCCAACTCGCACTGCAACGCCCGGTTTTCCGCCTCCACCTCCTTCAGCCTCATCCCCGGCCCTCCGGGACGGGCGTCCGCGGTAGTCGGCGGGCCGAGCCCCTCGCCCTTCCTTCCGGGCATCGCCTCGGCTTCTGTTCCCTTGGCTTCCGACTCTTCCTTCACCTCTTCCTGGACCTCTGGTAGTCTGGCCCCCATTTTCCCTCCGAGACGCGGGACGCCATCGACGGCCTCTTCCAAACTCTGTGACCCTGCCGATTTGCCACGTAGCTCGGTCTCCAAGTCAACAACGTTAGCGTCTTTGCTGCGATATTCTCCCACGTCGCCCCCAGAAGCTGGGACCGAGTCAACAGAATTTGCCGCCTTCTCCAATTCACTCAGAGTCCGACCTCCTCCCGTCAAGTCCGGTATTTTCCCTTTGACTTCCACCTGAATTCCCAATACTGTCTCCACACGATCAGGTTTCCCGTCCTTTGATCTGCACACCTCGTGCTCCCCGCGAGGGTCAGATTTGCCGCCCTCGATTCCTTCGTACGAGTTCACCGACAGATCTGACCCCTCAGACTGGGCCTTGTTCTCACGGTCCAACTTTAGTTGTAGATCTTTAGATTTGGATGCAAGGGCCAGGTTTTCAGCTGAAACACAAAATAATAATTTGGTCAGGTGGACACCTCCTCCAACCTCACCTACTGTGCCCGCTGTTCCAGGTGTCAACTTCTCAACATCGGCGAAACCAAGCGCAGGCTCGGCGATCGTTTCGCTCAACACCTCCGCCTCAACCTACCTGATCTCCCGGTGGCTCAGCACTTCAACTCCCCCTCCCACTCTGTCCTTTCTGTCCTGGGCCTCCTCCATTGTCAGAGTGAGGCCCAGCGCAAACTGGAGGAACAGCACCTCATATTTCGCTTGGGCAGCTTACACCCCGGCGGTATGAACATTGACTTCTCTAACTTCAGATAGTTCCTCTGTCCCTCTCTTTCCCCTCCCCCTTCCCAGTTCTCCCACCAGTCTTCCTGTCTCCTACTACCTATTTTGTCCCACCTCCCCCCTGACATCAGTCTGAAACATAGAAAATAGGTGCAGGAGGCCATTCGGCCCTTCGAGCCTGTACGCACCGCCATTCAATATGATCATGGCTGATCATCCAACTCAGTATCCCGTACCTGCCTTCTCTCCATACCCTCTGATCCCTTTAGCCACAAGGGCCACATCTAACTCCCTCTTAAATATAGCCAATGAACTGGCCTCAACTACCTTCTGTGGCAGAGAATTCCACAGATTCACCACTCTCTGTGTGAAAAAAAAACGTTCTCATCTCGGTCCTAAAAGACTTGCCCCTTATCCTTAAACTGTGACCCCTTGTTCTGGACTTCCCCAACATCGGGAACAATCTTCCTGCATCTAGCCTGTCCAACCCCTTAAGAATTTTGTAAGTTTCTATAGGATCCCCCCTCAATCTTCTAAATTCCAGCGAGTACAAGCCGAGTCTATCCAGTCTCGATCCGAAGGGTCTCGACCCGAAACGTCACCCATTCCTTCTCTCTAGAGATGCTGCCTGACCCGCTGAGTTACTCCATTTTGTGTCTACCTTCGACTTAAACCAGCATCTGCAGTTTCCGTTCCTACACAAAAAGCTTTCATTTTACTGCCCACGGTCCCATTATATAGTGGGAATATCCGAGTGACTGGTCAGGTCCAATGATCACAATCATCAATAGACAATAGGTGCAGGAGGAGGCCATTCGGCCCTTCGAGCCTGTACGCAACGCCATTCAATGTGATCATGGCTGATCATTCTCAATCAGTACCCCGTTCCTGCCCTCTCCCCATACCCCCTGACTCCGCTATCCTTAAGAGCTCTATCCAGCTCTCTCTTGAATGCATTCAGAGAATTGGCCTCCACTGCCCTCTGAGGCAGAGAATTCCACAGATTCACAACTCTCTGACTGAAAAAGTTTTTCCTCATCTCTGTTCTAAATGGCTTACCCCTTATTCTTAAACTGTGGCCCCTGGTTCTGGACTCCCCCAAATTATTAAATTACTCAGGCCCCTACTGTCTTGCAACTGCAATAACTTGAAGGGATGACAAAAAGGATCAATCGTCGTTACCTGGCGTTTGCATGGCGTTCATTCATACATTTGGTCTCCTACTTTGAGTTTTGGTCTCCTAATTTGAGTACGGACGTCCTTGCTACTGGGGCAGTGCAGCGTAGGTTCACCTGGTTAATCCCCGGGATGGCGGGGACTGTCATACGAGGAAAGATTGGAAAGACTGGGGCTTGTATTCACTATACGTTTCGATAAAATCTCCTCTCATCCATCTAAATTCCAGTGTATACAAGCCTAGTCGCTCCAGTCTTTCAACATATGACAGCCCCGTCATTTCGGGAATTAACCTAGTAAACCTACGCTGCACGCCCTCAATAGCAAGAATATCCTTCCTCAAATTTGGAGACCAAAACTGCACACAGAACCGCTGAGTTACTCATATGTTGAAAGACTGGAGCGACTAGGCTTGTATACACTGGAATTTAGAAGGATGAGAGGGGATCTTATCGAAACGTATAAGATTATTAAGGGGTTGGACACGTTAGAGGCAGGAAACATGTTCCCAATGTTGGGGGGAGTCCAGAACCAGGGGCCACACAGTTTAAGAATAAGGGGTAGGCCATTTAGAACGGAGATGAGGAAAAACCTTTTCAGTCAGAGAGTTGTGAATCTGTGGAATTCCCTGCCTCAGAAGGCAGTGGAGGCCAATTCTCTGAATGCATTCAAGAGAGAGCTAGATAGAGCTCTTAAGGATAGCGGAGTCAGGGGGTATGGGGAGAAGGCAGGAACGGGGTACTGATTGAGAATGATCAGCCATGATCACATTGAATGGCGGTGCTGGCTCGAAGGGCCGAATGGCCGACTCCTGCACCTATTGTCTATTCATATCATATCATATATATCATATCATATATATACAGTGCGGAAACAGGCCTTTTCGGCCCACCAAGTCCGCGCCGCCCAGCGATCCCCGTACATTAACACTATCCTACACCCACTAGGGACAATTTTTACATTTACCCAGCCAATTAACCTGGGTTAATTGCCAATTAACCTGGTTTAATTGTCAATGCCTTAAGAATTTTATATGTTTCTATAACAATGAAAGAATTAATGAATGCTGCATAACATATATTGGGGGGAGGGGGGGACAAGCCAATAGCAATACCGACCTTTCAACTCTTCTCTTGACCTCTGGCTCAGTGTTAGCTGTTGCTCCAGTTTTTTCAGTTGTGTTTCCAAGTGCACGATTTTCTGAGTACTTTGTTCTTGCCAAGAACACTTCTCCTTCAGTGCACTCTGCAAGGTAAGCAAAAAGCCATCGAGTGAAAAGATATTGATCGATACACTAAAACTCTCGTATGTTCGTTTGTTCGTTTGTTTGTTTGTTTGTTCCTGAACTACAGCCAAAACGGTACACGAATAGCGCGGCAATTTTAGGCCCACCTTACTCACCATCGTCCCTTTGGTGCTAATGGGAGAAGTTTCATTGAAATCGGTGTTATATTTTTAAAGTTATTCACATTTTAAAGTTTAAATCTATCTCCCAGGCAGGAAGTGGTGAGAGAGGGAGGAGGGCAGGGGGGGAGGGGTGGAGGGAGGGGAGAGGGGACGGAGGGGGAGGGGGGATAGAGGGAGGGGAGGGGAGCATGCTGCACCAATGCAGGACATGTTTGGGCCCAACTGGTCGAGTAAATTATAGACAATAGGTGCAGGAGTAGGCCATTCGGCCCTTCGAGCCAGCACCGCCATTCAATGTGATCATGGCTGATCATTCTCAATCAGTACCCCGTTCCTGCCTTCTCCCCATACCCCCTGACTCCGCTATCCTTAAGAGCTCTATCTAGCTCTCTCTTTAATGCATTCAGAGAATTGGCCTCCACTGCCCTCTGAGGCAGAGAATTCCACAGATTCACAACTCTCTGACTGAAAAAGTTTTTCCTCATCTCTGTTCTAAATGGCCTACCCCTTATTCTTAACTGTGGCCCCTGGTTCTGGACTCCCCTAAATTATTAAATTACTCAGGCCCCTACTGTCTTGCAACTGCAATAACTTGAAGGGATGACAGGAAGGATCAATCGTCGTTACCTGGCGTTTGCATGGCGTTCATTCATACATTTGGGTCTCCTACTTTGAGTTTTGGTCTCCTAATTTGAGGACGGACGTCCTTGCTATTGGGGCAGTGCAGCGTAGGTTCACCAGGTTAATCCCCGGGATGGCGGGGACTGTCATACGAGGAAAGATTGGAAAGACTGGGGCTTGTGTTCACTAGAATCCAGAAGGACGAGAGGGGGATCTTATGGAGACGTGTAATAAAATTATAAAAGGACTGGACAAGCTAGATGCAGGAAAAAAGGTTCCCAATGTTGGGGGAGTCCAGAACCAGGGGCCACACACAGTCTAAGAATAAAAGGGGAGGCCATTTAAAACTGAGATAAGAAAAAACTTTTTCACCCAGAGAGTTGTGAATTTGTGGAATTCTCTGCCACAGAGGGCAGCGGAGGTCAATTCACTGGATGGATTTAAAAGG
>NC_135986.1:21374864-21406142 GCF_053455715.1 Rhinoraja longicauda | reverse complement strand
AATCGAAGGTACCACAAAATGCCGGAGTAACTCAGCGGGTCAGGCAGCATCTTAGGAGAGAGGGAATGGGTGACGTTTCGGGTCGAGATCCTTCTAGTCTGAAGAAGGGTCTCGACCCGAAACGTCACCCATTCCCTCTCTCCTAGATGCTGCCTGACCCGCTGAGTTACCCCAGCATTTTGTGATACCTCTCGTATCTTTGGCCTAGACTCGCCCGGCTAGCTATTGGGATCATGGGACTGACTTGCTTCAAGTCTCTCTGGCCGAAAACTGAATAACGTGCCACTGATCGAGTATCATGCATAGGATATTTGCGATTTATAAACACGGTTGCACTTTGACCAACTCTGGCGCTGAAAAGCTCCCAGAGATTCATCTTGAGCTGTTCCCCCCCCCCGTGTAATGAATTGCTTAAGTTGATTGTTATACTGACTAATATTTACTTGTAGGTTATTTTCTCTCGTTCCCCCCCCCCCCCCACCCCCCATATCCTGAGTCCTTGGATGGCTTGGCAGATGAGAGGGAGGAGGTATCTTTTGGTCTCTGGGTAGAGACAGTAGCTGAGATGGGGTTGCGATGCGGCCTTCTCTCACAGTGGCACAGTGAGTTGGAACAAAGCACTGAGCTTGTTGCTTTCCTTAATTTTTGTATCCCCTATGTGCGTGTGTGCGTGTGTGTAATATATATATATGAATTCTTTTGATAACCTGTTAAAAAGCCGTTTTTGAATTTGTACCGGTTACTGTATTATAACTCGAGGAAGGTATTTTAAATAAAAATTGCTACCAATACCTGCCAAGATGTGCGGGGCAAGTTTTTTTCAAAACAGAGTGGTGGTGGGGGCCTGGAACGCATTGCCAAGGGTGATGGTGGAGGCAGAACAGTGGTGTTTAATACAATACAATACAATACAATACAATACAATATATCTTGGTAGCGAATGGTATGTTGGCATTCATAGCAAGAGGATTTGAGTTTAGGAGCAGGGAGGTTCTACTGCAGTTGTACAGGGCATTGGTGAGACCGCACCTGGAGTATTGTGTGCAGTTTTGGTCTGCTAATCTGAGGAAAGACGTTCTTGCCTTAGAGGGAGTACAGAGAAGGTTCACCAGATTGATCCCTGGGATGGTGGGACTTTCATATGAAGAAAGACTGGATAGACTAGGCTTGTACTCGCTGGAATTTAGAAGACTGAGGGGGGATCTTATAGAAACATATAAAATTCTTAAGGGGTTGGAGAGGCTAGATGCGGGAAGATTGTTCCCGATCTTGGGGGAGTCCAGAACCAGGGGTCACAGCTTAAGGATAAGGGGGAAGTCTTTTAGGACCGAGATGAGAAAACATTTCTTCACACAGAGAGTGGTGAGTCTGTGGAATTCTCTGCCACAGAAGGTAGTTGAGGCCAGTTCATTGGCTATATTTAAGAGGGAGTTAGATGTGGCCCTTGTGGCTAAAGGGATCAGGGGGTATGGAGAGAAGGCAGGTACAGGTTACTGAGCTGGATGATCAGCCATGATCATATTGAATGGCGGTGCAGGCTCGAAGGGCCGAATGGCCTACTCCTGCACGTATTTTCTATGTTTCTATGTTTCTATCTTATTGTCATTGTACAGGAGTACAACGAGATTGGGAATGTGCCTTCCGTACGATGCAATAAATGAATGAGCTAAATTTATACAACCCAGTGAAACAAAATTAGAAACAGTTTTAAAACAGTATAAAGTTTAGATTTTTTTAGATTGAGAGATACAGCGCGGAAACAGGCCCTTCGGCCCACCGGGTCCGCGCCGCCCAGCGTTCAAGTAGGTCTGTGCCGGTTCGCTGTGCGATGTGACCGTCCGGCTCAGCAGGACCGGTTCATGGCAGCTATGGCCCTGGGGATGAAGCTGTTCCTGAGTCTGGAGGTGCGGGCGTAGAAGGCCTTGTAGCGTCTGCCCGATGCTATTAGATAGGCTCTTAGATAGGCTCATCAAGGTGCAGTGAATAGAGGGATAAGGATCACATACCAGCAGAAGATAGTTTAATTGTGCATCATGTTCGGCACAATCTCTGTGGGCCAAAGGGCCCCGTTCGTGCGTTGAACTGTTCTATGTTCTTTAGTTTAGTTTAGAGATACAGCGTGGAAACGGGCCCTTCGGCCCACGCCGACAGGTGATGCCCGCACTCTATTCGACACACACTGGGAACAATTTACAATTTTACCTACCCAATTAACCTACACACCTCCGCGTCTTTGGGACATCTTTGGAGGGGGATCCCGGAGAAAACCCCCGCAGGTCGCGGGGAGGAAGTACAGCCAGGCACCCGTGGTCAAGGTTGCACCTGGGTCCTCTGGCGCTGTGAGGCAGCAACTCTACCGCTGCGCCGCCCCCGATCTGTGCCGTTCTTGTCAACTGCTCCCCGTGGAAGCAATTTGCCTGTTCTCATCATTCTCTGGGTGACAAACATGCAGGGATGGAAACATAAATGGTCCTTGTGGGGCTTGGCAGGTTGGGGGTGGAAATATTCTCACCAGTGGCTGAGTCATGAACGTTGGACAGAGTCCAAATTAAGGGCCCAGGCATTGAAAACAGGTGCACAGAAACCTGTGCTCTCAGAATAGTCAACAGTGTTTTATTTGTCACGTACTGCACGCACAACTGCACAGTGAGATTCCCTTTGCATGTTCACAAAATGCTGGAGTAACTCAGCGGGTCAGGCAGCATCTCAGGAGAGAAGGAATGGGCGACGTTTCGGGTCGAGACCCTTCTTCAGACTTGTATTACACATGATGCCACCGCCATTTTTGGCACCATTATAGAAACGTACAAAATTCTTAAGGGGTTGGACAATCTAAAAAAATCTAAACTTTATACTGTTTTAAAACTGTTTCTAATTTTGTTTCACTGGGTTGTCAGGAAGATTGTTCCCGATGTTGGGGAAGTCCAGAACAAGGGGTCACAGTTTAAGGATAAGGGGGAAGTCTTTTAGGACCGAGATGAGAAAGTTTATTTTCACGCAGAGAGTGGTGAATCTGTGGAATTGTCTGCCACAGAAGGTAGTTGAGGCCAGTTCATTGGCTATATTTAAGAGGGAGTTGTGGCCCTTGTGGCTAAAGGGATCAGGGGGTTTGGAGAGAAGGCAGGTACGGGTTACTGAGTTGGATGATCAGCCATGATCATATTGAATGGCGGTGCAGGCTCGAAGGGCCGAATGGCCTACTCGTGCACCTATTTTTTATGTTTGTATGTTTCTATTATTCAAAGTCTAAAGTCTGGTCGGCCCGCGCGCTCGATGGAGCAGCTGGTGCAGTTCAGCGAACACAATCTCTTCTCTCGCCGCCCGGCCATCTTTGTAGTTCAGGGTGGTCCTCCTGCAGTCAGCCTTGACCTCACTGGAGGCATTAACCCGGTTCACCCTCCCACCGGCCCTCGCTCCTCGCGTCCGACGTCTCCATCTCCACTCTCGGTTAAGCCGTCGGGCAAGGTCCATCAGGTAAGGTCCCGCCAGCAGTGAATCTTTGGAATTCTCCCCATAACCCCTGACACACCCGCACTAATCAAGAATCTATCTATCTATATCCCTGTCTTAAAAATATCCACTGACTTGGCCTCCACAGCCCTCTGTGGCAATGAATTCCACAGATTCACCGCCCACTGACTAAAGAAATTCCTCCTCGCTCTAAAGGAACGTGCAATTATTCCGCCTTAAAAATATCCAGTAAAATCACCCAACAGTAAAATCTGAGATGAGATGCAGTGTAAAGGTTGCCAGCATAAACGAGACATCGTGCCCCATATAAATGGCACGCGACACAGACCTGGAAGAATGAGTATAGAAACATAGAAAAATAGGTGCAGGAGGAGGCCATTCGGCCCTTCGAGCCAGCACCGCCATTCAATGTGATCATGGCTGATCATTCTAAATCAGTATCCTGTTCCTGCTTTCTCCCCATACCCCTTGATTCCGTTAGCCCTCAGAGCTATATCGAACTCTCCCTTGAAAACATCCAGTGAATTGGCCTCCGCTGCCTTCTGTGGCAGAGAATTCCGCAGCTTCACAACTCTCTGGGTGAAAAGATCTGTATGCTGTCGATCTACCTGTGGTTTCAAAGAATCAACATCAACAGCCGAGGATGAAACCTAAGTTTAAAAAAAAGGTCTATGACCAGTGAGATTCTTTTTTTTTTTAAAGGCACAGACCACACGAAACAGGTAAAACCAGTTTTCAGCTTTGACGAGCAAACAAATGTTCTCATTTTTTAAACTCTATTCCGATCCCTGCGCTTGTCCAGAACACATCAGTTCACCGTCTGCTGATACTCATTCGTGGTAGAAAACCAGGCGACTGTTTTTTGGTAAGTGGGGTCTAGTAACGTTTATTTAGGATGGCGATGTTCAATTGAGTTGAAATCTTCATGAAAAATGCAGATTGAGGACTCGAAGACGTTACCCTCAACCATTTTGCTCCAGGGTTTTTGTTGGAACGGTGGACTGACCAACCTGCCTTTTTTCTGTCGCCTGTCGGGGCTTGTTTACCTGCGTGTCTGCTTTCAACTAACACTTTTTTTTAAAACCTGCCGCTGTTTTACTGACTGGCGTTGAGATCAGAACACGAGCTCTCCTCTGAAGCAATCTGACTTTGAAAGCAAGTTTTGGTGATCTGATTCCTCCTTCCGGGATACTGAATAAATTTTATTAGCTACGTATGTATACATACAAGGAATTTGCATGTAAACATACTCATAATTACTTCTAGTTTGCAGCCCTCATTGAAACTTCCCGAATAGTGAAAGGCCACGACAGAGTGGATGCGGACAGGATGTTTCCACTAGTGGGCGAGTCCAGGACCAGAGGGCACAGCCTCAGAATTAAAGGACGTTCTTTTAGAAAGGAGACGAGGAGAAATTTCTTTAGTCAGAGGGTGGTGAATCTGTGGAATTCTTCGACACAGAAAGCTGTGGAGGCCATCAGAGGATATATTTAAGGCAGATGGAGAGATAATTGATTAGTACGGCGGCCAGGGGTTATGGGGAGAAGGCAGGAGAAAGGGGTTGGGAGGGAGAGATAGATCAGCCATGATTGAATGGCGGAGTAGACTTGATTGGCCTAATTCTATTCCTATCACTTATGACAATAGACGCAGGAGGAGGCCATTCGGCCCTTCGAGCCAGCACCGCCATTCAATGTGATCATGGCTGATCATTCTCAATCAGTACCCCGTTCATGCCTTCTCCCCATACCCCCTGACTCCGCTATCCTTAAGAGCTCTATCTAGCTCTCTCTTGAATGCATTCAGAGAATTGGCCTCCACTGCCTTCTGAGGCAGAGAATTCCACAGATTCACAACTCTCTGGCTGAAAAAGTTTTTCCTCATCTCCGTTCTAAATGGCCTACCCCTTATTCTTAAACTGTGACCCCTGGTTCTGGACTCCCCCAACATTGGGAACATGTTTCCTGCCTCTAACGTGTCCAACCCCTTAATAATCTTGTATGTTTCGATAAAATCCCCTCATCCTTCTAAATTCCAAACTTTATGATCTTATATATATGTATGTGTGTGCGTGTGTGTGTGTGTATATGTGTGTGTGTATATGTGTGTGTGTGTGTGTGTGTGTGTGTATATGTATACACACACTGAACTTTTTATTCTCGTTTATTATATTGTTTGCAGGGTACCGTGTTTGCATATTCTGTTGTGCTGCTGAAAGTAAGAATTTAATTTGTAGGAAAGAACTGCAGGCACTGGTTTAAATCGAAGGTGGACTGGAAAAGCTGGAGTAACTCAGCAGGTCGGGCAGCATCTATAGGGAGAAGGAATGGGTGGCGTTTAGGGTCGAGACCCTTCTCTCCAGAGATGTTGCCGGTCCCGCTGAGTTACTCCAGCATTTTCATGTCGTGTCTGCCTACGAAGTAAGAATTTAATTGTTCTATCTGGGACATAGGACAAGAAGACACTCTCTTGACCCTTGACCTTGAGCCCTCCCCTCTCCCACTCCCCCCCTCCCAGGCCCTTTAGAGCGGTTGCCAGGGCAACGAGGACGGGCCGGCGGGCACCGCGCGTCGTGACGCACAATACCCGTCGCCGTCCACCCTGCGCTGTGACGTCACCAAATCAGTGCGCGGGTCGGGGGGAGCGGGCGGACACCGTGAGTCATGACGCACAATCCGCCCTCCACCCGGCGCGGTGACGTCCCCCAATCAGTAAGGCCGGATCGGGGGGGGGGGGGAGCGGGATGACACCGGGCGTCATGACGCACAATCCCCTCCCTCCACCCGGCGTGGTGACGTCACCCAATCAGTGCACACCGCCAGAGAGAGAGTGAAGAGGCGAAACTTCAATTAAAAACAAAACAAAACAAGAAACCCCCCTCTAATCTCGCCCGAAACGCTTCACAAATCCCCCGAAGGAAACGCAATCCATTACTCGGTAAGTTGCAAAAAAAAACCAAAATCCTCAAAGTTGCAAAATGGTTTTAAAAGTGAAAATGTTTTGATTTGCTTTGCAAAATTGCCTGTTTTTTAATTGTTTTTTTGTGTTTTTTGTTGTTTATTTAAGTCATTCATCTCCACTTTGGGTCTCTTTTGAACGGGTTGTTTGGAAAGTTTAACATCCGAGTGGGAAAAATGTGTCATCGAGTCGGAAAAAGCTTTTAAATTAAAAAAAATAAAAAGTGGTTTTTTTTCCCCACCCCACACACACACACACACACTTCGGTCAACCGAACTTGCTGGGCCGGCCGGCGGAGTCCCGCCTCCCCTCGGCGGCGATTGGCCGGCGGGCGGAGGCGGGCCGAGGCTCCTCCCCGCGATTGGCTGAGGCCGCTGCCTGGCTGGCAGGCTGACGTCACGGCCACGTGGAGCCCGGCGGGAGTTTGGTTGCGCGGTGCGATGTCAAGCACTGTCAGGTGACTGGGGACCATCTCCCCAGCTGAGCCAACACAAGCTGCACCCAAGGTAGACACAGAATGCTGGAGTAACTCAACGGGTCAGGCAGCATCTCTAGAGAGAAGGAATGAATAGGTCTGTCTGAATGAATCAGACTGAAGCAGGGTCTCGACCCGAAACGTCACCCATTCCTTCTCTCCAGAGATGCTGCCTGTCCCGCTGAGTTACTCCAGCATTTTGTGTCTATCTACACGCACACATACATACATACACACATACATACATACATACATACATACATACATACATACATACATACATTCATACATACATACATACATACATACAAACATACATACATACATACACACATACATACATACACATACAAACATATATGTATATATATCTATATATGTGTGCATATATACACACACGTACACATACACACATATATCCTACTACAATACAATACAATATATCTTTATTGTCATTGTACAGGGTACAACGAGATTGGGAATGCGCCTCCCATACGATGCAATAAATTAATCAGTATAAATTTATACAACCCATTGAAACAAAATTAGAAACAGTTTTAAAACAGAATAAAGTGCAAGTAGGTCTGTGCCGGTTCGCTGTGCGATGTGACCATCCGGCTCAGCAGGACCGGTTCATGGCAGCTATGGCCCTGGGGATGAAGCTGGGAGGAAGCCAGAGCACCCGGATAAAGTTCACGCGGGTCACAAACTCTGTACAGACAGCACCCGTGGTCAGTATCGAACCCGTGTCTCTGGCGCTGTGAGGCAGCGACTCTACCGCTGAGCCACCCTGCTGCCCTGTGAGACTGTGTGGGAGAATAGACTACTTCAGAGGTCCAGTATCTGCAGTTGTTTTGATTTTCATCGACCATTCAGAAATGACTGCTGGCAGCAGCTATGTGACTTTGGGAAGGGGTTCTGTGCTCTATAGTTTCAACCCCGTTGAGGGAGTGCAGGTGAATTCCCAGGATGGCGGGACTGACATGATGAAATAATAGCTCGACTGGGCTTATATTCACTGGAATTTATAAGGATGAGAGGGGATCTTATAGAAACATATAAAATTCTTAAGGGATTGGACAGAGTAGATGCAGGAAAAATATTCCAGATGTAAGGGGGGGGGAGTCCGGAACCAGGGGTCACAGTTTAAAAATAAGGGGTCAGCCATTTCGGACTGAGATGAGGAAAACCTTTTCACCAAGAGAGTTGTGAATCTGTGGAATTCTCTGCCGCAGAAGGCAGTGGAGACCAATTCACTGGATGTTTTCACAGAGAGAGTTAGATTTAGCTTTTAGGGCTAACGGAATCAAGGAATATGGGGAGAAAGCAGGAATGGGGTACTGATTTTGGATCATTTTGGCTCAAAGTGCCGAATGGTCTATTCCTGCACCTATTTTCTATGTTTCGATAAAAGCGCCCCGACAAGATGGAATAGTATAGCAAAGCGTGGAGTCGTGCATTTTGGTAGTAGGAATAAAGTTTCGTTTAGAGATACAGCGCGGAAACAGGCCCTTCAGCCCACTGAGTCCGCGCCGACCAGCGATCCCCGCACATTAACACTGTTCTATGGGGCCGTGAGGAAGCAACTTTACCGCTGCGCCACCGTGATTATTGTGGGGCTTTTGACTATAAGAACCTTTTGACCCATGGTACAGAAGGAAAAAAAAATAGACACAACGTGCTGGAATAACTCAGTGGGTCAGGTAGCATCTGTGGAGAAAATGGGCAGGTTAATTGAAAAAATATAAGGTTTTATTACATAGAAAACAGGTGCCTGAGTAGGCCATTTTGATCATCCAAAATCAGTACCCCGTTCCGGAATTTCCCCCCATATCCCTTGGTTCCCTTAGCCCTAAGAGCTAAATCTAACTCTATTGACGGTCTAAGGTGTTTCCTGCTGTGTCACAGAGGCACAAGGAACTGCAGATGTTGGTTTACAAAAACAGACACAAAGTGCTGGAGTAACTGCGATCAGGCAGAAACCTCTGGAGAACATCAGAGAGGTGAATTCAGAAATAATGTGAACATTTGAGATCATAAATGCCAGGAGTAGAAATAGAATTTTCTTTTTTTCGGGTCCTTTGCGGAATGGCAGGCAGTGACTAGTGGGGTACCGCAAGGCTCAGTGCTGGGACCCCAGTTATTTACAATATATATTAATGATTTGGACGAGGGAATTGAATGCAACATCTCCAAGTTTGCGGATGACACGAAGCTGGGGGGGCAGTGTTAGCTGTGAGGAGGATGCTAGGAGGCTGCAACGTGACTTGGATAGGTTAGGTGAGTGGGCAAATGCATGGCAGATGCAGTATAATGTGGATAAATGTGAGGTTATCCACTTTGGTGGCAAGAACAGGAAAACAGACTATTACCTGAATGGTGGCCGATTAGGAGAAGGGGAGATGCAACGAGACCTGGGTGTCGTGGTACACCAGTCATTGAAAGTAGGCATGCAGGTGCAGCAGGCAGTGAAGAAAGCGAATGGTATGTTGGCATGAATAGCGAGGGGATTTGAGTATAGGAGCAGGGAGGTTCTGCTGCAGTTGTACAGGGCATTGGTGAGACCACACCTGGAGTATTGCGTACAGTTTTGGTCTAATCTGAGGAAAGACATTCTTGCCATAGAGGGAGTACAGAGAAGGTTCACCAGATTGATCCCTGGGATGGCAGGACTTTCATATGAAGATAGACTCGGCTTGTACTCGCTGGAATTTAGAAGATTGAGGGGGGATCTTATAGAAACGTACAAAATTCTTAAGGGGCTAGATGCAGGAAGATTGTTCCCGATGTTGGGGAAGTCCAGAACAAGGGGTCACAGTTTAAGGATAAGGGGGAAGTCTTTTAGGACCGAGATGAGAAAGTTATTTTTCACACAGAGAGTGGTGAATCTGTGGAATTCTCTGCCACAGAAGGTAGTTGAGGCCAGTTCATTGGCTATATTTAAGAGGGAGTTAGATGTGGCTAAAGGGGTCAGGGGATATGGAGAGAAGGCAGGTACGGGATACTGAGTTGGATGATCAGCCATGATCATATTGAATGGCGGTGCAGGCTCGAAGGGCCGAATGGCCTACTCCTGCACCTATTTTCTATGTTTCTATATTTCTATAGAGAGGTGAATTCAGAAATAATGTGAACTTTTGAGATCATAAGTGCCAGGAGTAGAATTAGAAGTCTACTCTGCCATTCAATCAAATCTCTGACACCTGTACTATTTAAAAATCTATCTCTGCCTTAAAATATCCACTGACTTGATCTCTACAGCCTTTTGACTGTGGCAAAGAATTCCACAGTTTCGCCACCCTCTGACTAAAGAAATATCTCCTCATCTCCTACCTAAAAGAACGTCCTTTAATTCTGAGGCCGTGACCTCTGGTCCTAGACTCTCCCACTAGTGGAAACATCCTCTCCACATCCACTTTATCCAGGCCTTTCACTATTCTGCATGTTTCAATGAGGTTACCCCCTCATCCTTCTAAACTCCAGCGAGTACAGGCCCAGTGCCAACAAACGCTCATCATAGGTTAACCTACTCATCCCTGGAATCGTTCTTATAAACCTCCTCTGGACCCTCTCCAGAGCCAGCACATCCTCAGATATGGTGCCTCAAAAACTCGATGATCTACCATGTAGGCACTCAGAACGGCAGATGCTGGTTTACAAAATAAGACACAAAGTGCTGGAGTAACTCAGCGGGGCAGGCAGCATCTCTGGAGAACGTGGATAGGTGATAATAGACAATAGGTGATAATAGGTGCAGGAGTAGGCCATTTGGTCCTTCGAGCCAGCACCACCATTCAATGTGATCATGGCTGATCATTCTCAATCAGTACCCCGTTCCTGCCTTCTCCCCGTACCCCCTGTCTCCGCTATCCTTAAGAGCTCTATCTAGCTCTCCCTTGAATGCTAATCAATTATCTCTCCATCTCTGCCTTAAATATATCATCTGACGGCCTCCACAGCCTTCTGTGTCGAAGAATTCCACAGATTCACCACCCTCTGACTAAAGAAATTTCTCCTCGTCTCCTTTCTGAAAGAACGTCCTTTAATTCTGAGGCTGTGCCCTCTGGTCCTGGACTCGCCCACTAGTGGAAACATCCTATCCACAGTGAAGAAAGCGAATGGTATGTTAGCATTCATAGCAAGAGGATTTGAGTATAGGAGCAGGGAGGTTCTGCTGCAGTTGTACAGGGCCTTTGAGACCGCACCTGGAGTATTGTGTACAGTTTTGGTCTCCTAATCTGAGGAAAGACATTCTAGCCTTAGAGGGAGTACAGAGAAGGTTCACCAGATTGATCCCTGGGATGGCAGGACTTTCATATGAAGAAAGACTGGGCTTATACTCGCTGGAATTTAGAAGACTGAGGGGGGATCTTATTGAAACATATAAAATTCTTAAGGGGTTGGAGAGGCTAGATGCGGGAAGAGTGTTCCCGATGTTGGGGAAGTCCAGAACCAGGGGTCACAGCTTAAGGATAAGGGGGAAGTCTTTTAGGACCGAGATAAGAAAACATTTTTTCACACAGAGTGGTGAGTCTGTGGAATTCTCTGCCACAGAAGGTAGTTGAGGCCAGTTCATTGGCTATATTTAAGAGGGAGTTAGATGTGGCCCTTGTGGCTAAAGGGATCAGGGGGTATGGAGAGAAGGCAGGTACAGGTTACTGAGCTGGATGATCAGCCATGATCATATTGAATGGCGGTGCGTACAGGCTCGAAGGGCCGAATGGCCTACTCCTGCACCTATTTTCTATGTTTCTATCCACTCTGTCGTGGCCTTTCACTATTCGGGAAGTTTCAATGAGGGCTGTAAACTAGACTCGGTCTGAGTCTGAGTCGGAAGAAGGGTCTCGCTCGACCCGAAACGTCGCCTGTCCATGTAGGCCAGAGATGCTGCCTGTCCCGCTGAGTCCCTCCGATATTTTGTGTGGACAGGTTAAAACTAAAGCAGCCGAGGTAAATCTAGTTCACAGCAGCCAATTAACGTGCAAAATCCTGCACGCCTTTGGGATATGGGAGGGAACCGGAGAAAACTGGAGTGGTCACGGGTGGGAACGTGCAAACTCCGTACAGACTGCACCAGTGGTCAGGATCGAACCCGGGTCACTGGCGCTGTGAGGCAGCAGCTTCACTGAGCCTATACACTGGAATTTAGAAGGATGAGAGGGGATCTTATCGAAACGTATAAGATTATTAAGGGGTTGGACACGTTAGAGGCAGGAAACATGTTCCCAACGTTGGGGGAATCCAGAACCAGGGGCCACAGTTTAAGGATAAGGGGTAGGCCATTTAGAACTGAGACGAGGAAAAACTTTTTTAGTCAGAGAGTTGTGTATCTGTGGAATTCTCTGCCTCAGAGGGCAGTGGAGGCCATTTCTCTGAATACATTCAAGAGAGAGCTAGATAGAGCTCTTAAGGATAGCGGAGTCAGGGGGTATGGGGAGAAAGCAGGAACGGGGTACTGATTGAGAATGATCAGCCATAATCACATTGAATGGCGGTGCTGGCTCGAAGGGCCGAATGGCCTACTCCTGCACCTATTGTCTATTGTATTGTATACTAAGGGAAATTGTTTCTAGTACCAGGAGTGTGAATAACTGGAAGAGACAGACTTCGGGTAATTGAGCAGAGACGAGGAGAATTACTTTTTGTGAAATAAATTCAGGGCGGCGCAGCGGTAGAGTTGCTGCCTTACAGCGCTTGCAGCGCCAGAGACCCGGGTTCGATCCCGACCACGGGCGCTGTCCGTACGGAGTTTGTACGTTCTCCCCGTGACCTGCGTGGGTTGTGGCCGAGATCTCCGGTTTCCTCCCACACTCCAAAGACGTACAGGTATGTAGGTGAATTGGCTTGGCACAAGTGTAAATTGTCCCCGGTGTGTGTAGGATGGCGTTAGTGTGCGGGGATCGCTGGTCGGCGCGGACACGGTGGGCCGAAAGGCCTGTTTCCGCGCTGTATCTCTGAACTAAACTAAACTAAAAAATGTTGGGGGAGTCCAGAACCAGGGGGCTACACAAAGTCTTAGAATAAAGGGGAGGCCATTTAAAACTGAGGTGAGAAGGAACCTTTTCACCCAGAGAGTTGTGGAATTCTCTGCCACAGAGGGCAGTGGAGGCCGAATCACTGGATGGATTTAAGAGAGAGTAAGATAGAGCTCTGGGGGGTGCAGTGTAGGTTCACGAGGTTAATCCCCGGGATGGCGGGACTGTCATAAGAGGAAAGATTGGAAAGACTGGGCTTGTATTCACTGGAATTTAGAAGGATGAGAGGGGATCTTATAGAGACGTATAAAATCATCAAAGGAGTGGACAAGCTAGATGCAGGAAAAATGTTCCCAATGTTGAAGGAAACCAGAACCAGTGGCCACACACACAGTCTAAGAATAAAGGGGAGGCCATTTAAAACTGAGGTGAGAAGGAACTTTTTCACCCAGAGAGTTGTGGAATTCTCTGCCACAGGTGGCAGTGGAGGCCAAATCACTGGTTGGATTTAAAAGAGAGTTAGATAGAGCTCTAGGGGCTAGCGGAATCAAGGGATATGGGGAGAAGGCAGGCACGGGTTACTGATTGTGGATGATCACATTGAATGGCGGTGCTGGCTCGAAGGGCCGAATGGCCTCCTGCTGCACCTATTTTCTATGTTTCTGCCGCCCAGTCGCGCAGTGTTGTGCATCCCATTGCACTTGCTAATATTTTGGCCTCTTTTAGGTCTGACTGCCGATGCTGCCCCCTTGCGGTCATGAGCTGGGCGTTGGAAGAATGGAAGTCAGAATTACCCAGCAGGGCCGTGCAGAAAATAACGGAGTACGAGAGCCAACTGGAGAGGCTGAAGGTGGAGCAGCAACAGAAGCAGATTCAGTTGGATAGTTTAGAGGCGGCCTTCCAGAAACAAAATCTAAAGGTGACTCACCCCCGCCCCCTGACTCCCAACTTTTCCCATCTATCCTCCAGGTGGCAGAAAACCTTGTTGTGTTTAAAATTGTGAGAGGAATCGATCGGGCAGATGCACAGAGTCTCTTGCCCAGAGTAGGGGAATCGAGGGCAAGAGGACATAAGGGGTTTATATTGCCAGGACTAGAGGGTCCGAGCTACAGGGAGAGGTTGAGCAGGCTGGGACTCTGTTCCTCAGAGCGCAGGAGGATGAGGGGTGATCGTACAGAGGTGTATAAAAACATGAGAGGAATAGACAATAGACAATAGACATTCAGCCCTTCGAGCCAGCACCGCCATTCAATGCGATCATGGCTGATCACTCTCAATCAGTACCCCGTTCCCGCCTTCTCCCCGTACCCCCTCACTCCGCTATCCTTAAGAGCTCTATCCAGCTCTCTCTTGAAAGCATCCAACGAACTGGCCTCCACTGCCTTCTGAGGCAGAGAATTCCACACCTTCACCACTCTCTGACTGAAAAAGTTCTTCCTCATCTCCGTTCTAAATGGCCTACCCCTTATTCTTAAACTGTGTGGCCCCTTGTTCTGGACTCCCCCAACATTGGGAACATGTTTCCTGCCTCTAATGTGTCCAATCCCCTAATTATCTTATATGTTTCAATAAGATCCCCCTCATCCTTCTAAATTCCAGGGAATAGATCGGGTAGACGCACAGAGTCTCTTGCCCAGAGTAGGGGAATCGAGGACCGGAGGACGTAGGTTTGCCAGGTTAATTCCCGGAATGGCGGGACTGTCATATGTTGAAAGACAGGAGCGACTAGGCTTGTATACACTGGAATTTAGAAGGATGAGAGGGGATCTTATCGAAACGTATAAGATTATTAAGGGGTTGGACACGTTAGAGGCAGGAAACATGTTCCCAATGTTGGGGGAGTCCAGAACAAGGGGCCACAGTTTAAGAATAAGGGGTCAGCCATTTAGAACTGAGATGAGGAAGAACTTTTTCAGTCAGAGAGTGGTGAAGGTGTGGAATTCTCTGCCTCAGAAGGCAGTGGAGGCCAGTTCGTTGGATGCTTTCAAGAGAGAGCTGGATAGAGCTCTTAAGGATAGCAGAGTGAGGGGGTATGGGGAGAAGGCAGGAACGGGGTACTGATTGAGAGTGATCAGCCATGATCGCATTGAATGGCGGTGCTGGCTCGAAGGGCTGAATGGCCTACTCCTGCACCTATTGTCTATTGTCTATTGTCTATTGAAACGTATAAGATTATTAAGGGGTTGGACACGTTAGAGGCAGGAAACATGTTCCCAATGTTGGGGGAGTCCAGAACAAGGGGCCACAGTTTAAGAATAAGGGGTAGGCCATTTAGAACTGAGATGAGGAAAAACTTTTTCAGTCAGAGAGTTGTGAATCTGTGGAATTCTCTGCCTCAGAAGGCAGTGGAGGCCAATTCTCTGAATGCATTCAAGAGAGAGCTGGATAGAGCTCTTAAGGATAGCGGAGTCAGGTGGTATGGGGAGAAGGCAGGAACGGGGTACTGATTGAGAATGATCAGCCATGATCACATTGAATGGCGGTGCTGGCTCGGAGGGCCGAATGTCCTCCTCCTGCACCTATTGTCTATTGTTTAAGGTGAAGGGGAAAAAATTCAATAGGGATCTGAGGGGTAACTTTTACACACAGAGGGTGGCGGGTGTGTGGTACAAGCTGCCAGAGGAGGTCGTTGAGGCTGGGACTGTCCCAATGATTAAGAGACAGTTAGACGGGTCCATGGATAGGACAGGTTTGGATGGATATGGACCAAGCGCAGGGCAGGTAGGACCAGTGTAGATGGGACATGTTGGCCGGTGTGGGCAAGTTAGGCCGAAGGTGGGACGGTGGCGCAGCGGTAGAGTTGCTGCCTCACAGGATCGGAGACCTGGGTTCGATCCTGACCACGGGCGCCGTCTGTACGGAGTTTGTACGTTCTCTCCGTGGCCTAGGTGGGCTTTCTCCGAGATCTTCGGTTTCCTCCCACACTCCAAAGACGTGCAGGTTGGTAGGTTAATTGGCTGGGTAAATGTAAAAATTGTCACTGGTGTGTGTAGGATAGTGTTAGTGTGCGAGGATCGCTGGGCGGCGCGGACCCGGTGGGCCGAAGGGCCTGTTTCAGCCCTGCATCTCTAAACTAAACCAATGTGACAAAAACAGTTGAGGCCTAACACAAATGCTTTAGTCAGAACCACATCTCTTAAGAACTCAACTACTAGTCTCATTGCGGGTGGTAGTTTAGTTTAGAGATTCAGCGCAGAAACAGGCCCTTCGGCCCACCGAGTCCGCGCCGACCAGCGATCCCTGTTACACTAGCACACACTACACACTGGGGGACAATGATTTTTTTTTTTCACCGAAGCCAATTAACCTACAAATCTGTACGTCTTTGGAGTGCGGGAGGAAACCGGAACGCCCGGGGGAAAACCCGCGCAGGTCACGGGGAGAACGTACAGACAAGCACCCGTGGTCAGGATCGAACCTCTGTTCGAAGAGCCTTTGACATTGACAAGGCATTCTGTTCTCTAGACATCTATCTGTACAATGATGTGTACAGGAAGGAAATGCAGATGCTGGTTTAAACCGACGATCGACACAACAATGCTCTTAAACATACATCTAGACAATAGGTACAGGAGGAGGCCATTCGGCCCTTCGAGCTAGCACCGCCATTCAATGTGATCATGGCTGATCATTCTCAATCAGTACCCCGTTCCTGCCTTCTCCCCATACCCCCTGACTCCGCTATCCTTAAGAGCTCTATCTAGCTCTCTCTTGAATGCATTCAGAGAATTGGCCTCCACTGCCTTCTGAGGCAGAGAATTCCACAGATTCACAACTCTTTGACTGAAAAAGTTTTTCCTCATCTCCGTTCTAAATGGCCTACCCCTTATTCTTAAACTGTGGCCCCTTGTTCTGGACTCCCCCAACATTGGGAACATGTTTCCTGGCTCTAACGTGTCCAACCCCTTAATAATCTTCGATAAGATCTCCTCTCATCCTTCTAAATTCCAGTGTATACAAAACGTACAGGTATTTAGGTTAATTGGCTTGGTATAACATTAAACTGTCCGTAGTGTGTGTAGGATTGTCGCTCCAGTCTTTCAACATATGAAAGTCCCGCCATTCCGGGAATTAACCTAGTAAACCTACGCTGCACGCCCTCAATAGCAAGAATATCCTTCCTCAAATTTGGAGACCAAAACTGCACACAGTACTCCACGTGCGGTCTCAATAGGACCCTGTACAACTGCAGAAGGACCTCTTTGCTCCTATACTCAACTCCTCTTGTTATGAAGGCCAACATTCCATTGGCTTTCTTCACTGCCTGCTGTACCTGCATGCTTCCTTTCAGTGACTGATGCACTAGGACACCCAGATCTCGTTGTACGTCCCCTTTTCCTAACTTGACACCATTCAGATAATACTCTGCCTTCCTATTCTTACCGCCAAAGTGGATAACCTCACACTTATCCACATTAAACTGCATCTGCCATGCATCCGCCCACTCACACAACCTGTCCAAGTCACCCTGCAACCTCATAGCATCTTCCTCACAGTTCACACTACCACCCAGCTTTGTATCATCTGCAAATTTGCTAATCTATAGACTAAAACTCTCGTTTGTTGTCTCGTTTGTGACTGAACTTCAGCCAAATCGGTACACGATAGCGCGACAGTTTTAGGCCCATCTTACTCACGATCGTCACTTTAGTGATAATGCAAGTAGTTTTATTGAAATCGGTCTTATATTTTAAAAGTTATTCACATTTTTTAGTTTAATGGGAGAGGAGGGAGGGAGGGGGGAGTGGGGGAGAAGGGATAACAAAATATTCTTGCTATTGAGGGCGTGCAGCGTAGGTTCACCAGGTTAATTGCCAGAATGGCGGGACTGTCATATCTTGAAAGACTGGAACGACTAGGCTTGTATACACTGGAATTTAGAAGGATGAGAGGAGATCTTATCGAAGCGTATAAGATTATTAAGGGGTTGGACACGTTAGAGGCAGGAAACATGTTCCCAATGTTGGGGGAGTCCAGAACCAGGGGCCACACAGTTTAAGAATAAGGGGCAGGCCATTTAGAACTGAGATGAGGAAATACTTTTTCAGTCAGAGAGTTGTCAATCTGTGGAATTCTCTACCTCAGAAGGCAGTGGAGGCCAATTCTCTGAATGCATTCAAGAGAGAGCTCGATAGAGCTCTTAAGGATAGCGGAGTCAGGGTGTATGGGGAGAAGGCAGGAATGGGGTACTGATTGAGAATGATCAGCCATGATCACATTGAATGGCGGTGCTGGCTCGAATGGCCTCCTCCTGCACCTATTGTCTATTGTCTAAGACACATTCCTTGTATATGCACATACTTGGCCAATAAACTTATTCATTCATTCATTCATATACAGATTGACACAAAATGCTGGAGTGACCCAGCGTGTCAGGCAGCATCTCTGGAGAGAAGGAATGGGTGACGTTTCGGGTCAAGACCCTCCTTCTCTCCACAGATGCTGCCTGACCCGCTGAGTGACTCCAGCATTTTGTGTTTACCACAACACAACTTAGAAACATAGAAAATAGGTGCAGGAGTAGGCCCTTCGAGCCTGTACGCACCGCCATTCAATATGATCATGGCTGATCATCCAACTCAGTATCCCGTACCTGCCTTCTCTCCATACCCTCTGATCCCTAAGGGTCTCGACTCGAAACGTCACCCATTCCTTCTCTCCCGAGATGCTGCCTGACCTGCTGAGTTACTCCAGCATTTTGTGAATAAATCCCCCTGATCCCTTTAGCCACAAGGGCCACATCTAACTCCCTCTTAAATATAGCCAATGAACTGGCCTCAACTACCTTCTGTGGCAGACAATTCCACAGATTCACCACTCTCTGTGTGAAAAAAAACTTTCTCATCTCGGTCCTAAAAGACTTCCCCCTTATCCTTAAGCTGTGACCCCTTGTTCTGGACTTCCCCAACATCGGGAACAATCTTCCTGCATCTAGCCTGTCCAACCCCTTAAGAATTTTGTAAGTTTCTATAAGATCCCCCCTCAATCTTCTAAATTCCAGCTAGTACAAGCCGAGTCTATCCAGTCTTTCTTCATATGAAAGTCCTGCCATCCCAGGAATCAACCTGGTGAACCTTCTCTGTACTCCCTCTACGGCATGAATGTCTTTCCTCAGATTAGGAGACCAAAACTGTTCGCAATACTCCAGGTGTGGTCTCACCAATGCCTTGTACAACTGCAGCAGAACCTCCCTGCTCCTATACTCAAATCCCCTCGCTTATGAATGCCAACATACCATTCGCTTTCTTCACTGCCTGCTGCATTCTGAATTCTCAGCCTGAATTCAGAATTCTCTCTGAGTCTGAAGATGGGTCTCGGCCCGAAACGTCACCCATTCCTTCTCTCCTGAGATGCTGCCCATCCCACAGAGTCACTCCAGCATTTTGTGTCTATATCTTGAATTCTCAGTCCGCTTCATGCCTGACTTTCCCGTCGATGCCCTTCAGCTTGAAGGTGAGAGGAACGACAACGGATCCTTGAGGAGGGAGGCTCAGAACCTGACTGAGGCCTGCGGCAATCTGGAGAAGGCGCAGCAGAGGCTCGGCCACGAGATCCAGGTGAAGGAGGCCCTGGTTTGCAGTCTGGAGGGCCAGCTGCTGGCGGCGAGGAAGCAGAACGACACCCAGGAGCATGAGATAAAAAGGTATCGGCGAAACGTTTCGGTTTCGAGGCACAGCGCGGAAGCGGGCCTTCCCTCGGCCCACCAGCGGGCCCCGGCAGCCTCGCAGCGCCAGAGACCCGAGTCCGATCCTGACTACGGGCGCTGCCTGTACGGAGTTTGTACGTTCTCCCCGTGACCCGCGTCGGTTTTCTGCGTGATCTCCCACACTCCAAAGACGTATAGAGAGATACGTTGTAGGCCAATTGGCTTGGTAGGAATTATAAATTGTCCCCAGTGTGCGTAGGATAGTGTTAGTGTGCGGGGATCGCTGGTCGGCGCGGACTCGGTGGGCCGAAGAGCCTGTTTCCGTGCTGTATCTCGAAACTAAACTAAATTCGCACCATCCCACACACAGCATTTTGTGTCTGTCTTCACCTTTCTTCAAGGTAGGCACAAAATGGTGGAGTAACTCAGCGGGACAGGCAGCATCTCTGGAGAGAAGGAATGGGTGACGTTTCGGGTCGAGACCCTTCTTCAGACTGATTCAGGTCTGAAGAAGGTTCTTCGGTCTGAAGGAGGGTCTCGACCCGAAACGTCACCCATTCCTTCTCTCCAGAGATGCTGCCTGTCCCGCTGAGTTACTCCACCATTTTGTGTCAACCTTTGATTTGAACAAGTATCTGCAGTTTTTTTTCCCTTCACCTTTCTTTATCTGGATTATACTCTTCGGTAAGCCAGCGTCTGCAGTTCCTTCCCACACGTGAGCCCAATGTTTGTGGAATTACAAACTGTATGTTTGCACTAGAGACTGATACAGAACTTTTTACTTAAGTTTACTAGCATCACCTATTGCGAAAGTCACCTATTGTGTGAGTCTGGGAGGGTCTGGAATACACTGGAATTTAGGACGAGAGGGGATCTTATATACACTGGAATTTAGAAGGACGAGAGGGGATCTTATATACACTGGAATTTAGAAGGATGAGAGGGGATCTTATCGAAACATATAAGATTATTAAGGGGTTTGTACACGTTAGAGGCAGGAAACATGTTCCCAATGTTGGGGGAGTCCAGAACCAGGGGCCACAGTTTAAGAATAAGGGGTAGGCCATTTAGAACGGAGATGAGGAAGAACTTTTTCAGTCAGAGAGTGGTGAAGGTGTGGAATTCTCTGCCTCAGAAGGCAGTGGAGGCCAGTTCGTTGGATGCTTTCAAGAGAGAGCTGGATAGAGCTCTTAAGGATAGCGGAGTGAGGGGGTATGGGGAGAAGGCAGGAACGGGGTACTGATTGAGAGTGATCGGCCATGATCGCATTGAATGGCGGTGCTGGCTCGAAGGGCTGAATGGCCTACTCCTGCACCTATTGTCTATTGTCTATTGAGAGGGGATCTTATATACACTGGAATTTAGAAGGACGAGAGGGGATCTTATATACACTGGAATTTAGAAGGACGAGAGGGGATCTTATATACACTGGAATTTAGAAGGATGAGAGGGGATCTTATCGAAACATATAAGATTATTAAGGGGTTGGACACGTTAGAGGCAGGAAACATGTTCCCAATGTTGGGGGAGTCCAGAACAAGGGGCCACACAGTTTAAGAATAAGGGGTAGGCCATTTAGAACGGAGATGAGGAAGAACTTTTTCAGTCAGAGAGTGGTGAAGGTGTGGAATTCTCTGCCTCAGAAGGCAGTGGAGGCCAGTTCGTTGGATGCTTTCAAGAGAGAGCTGGATAGAGCTCTTAAGGATAGCGGAGTGAGGGGGTATGGGGAGAAGGCAGGAACGGGGTACTGATTGAGAGTGATCAGCCATGATCGCATTGAATGGCGGTGCTGGCTTGAGGGGCTGAATGGCCTACTCCTGCACCTATTGTCTATTGTCTATTGAGAGGGGATCTTATATACACTGGAATTTAGAAGGACGAGAGGGGATCTTATATACACTGGAATTTAGAAGGACGAGAGGGGATCTTATCGAAACATATAAGATTATTAAGGGGTTGGACACGTTAGAGGCAGGAAACATGTTCCCATTGTTGGGGGAGTCCAGAACAAGGGGCCACACAGTTTAAGAATATGGGGTAGGCCATTTAGAACGGAGATGAGGAAAAACCTTTTCAGTCAGAGAGTTGTAAATCTGTGGAATTCTCTGCCTCAAGGCAGTGGAGGCCAATTCTCTGAATGCATTCAAGAGAGAGCTAGATAGAAGCTCTTAAGGATAGCGGAGTCAGGGGGTATGGGGAGAAGGCAGGAACGGGGTACTGATTGAGAATGATCAGCCATGATCACATTGAATGGCGGTGCTGGCTCGAAGGGCCGAATGGCCTCCTCTTGCACCTATTGTCTATAACCCCTGACACCAGTCCTAATCCAGAATCTGTCTGTCTCTGCTTTGAAAATATCCATTAGGCTGGGCCTCCACAGCCTTCTGTGGCAAAGAATTCCACAGTAGACACAAAATGCTGGAGTAACTCAGCGGGTCAGGCAGCATCTCGGGAGAGACGGAATGGGCGACGTTTCGGGTCGCGACCCTACTTCAGACTCTGAAACGTCACCCATTCCTTCCCTCCCGAGATGCTGCCTGACCCGCTGAGTTACTCCAGCACATTTTGTGTCTACCTTGGATTTTAACCGGCATCTGCACAGGTTCACCACCAAAGGGGTCTTTCGTTCTATTCTGTGCTGCAAGCTCTCGTTATTTCATACTCTTGCTTACTCTAAGCCGGCGCTGCAAAACCCATCGAACTCTTCGCTTCCCTCTGCTTTTACCCCCCGCCCTCCTCCTCAAAACCAATGACTTTCAAACCTTGAAGTTTGGCTTCGCGGGACAGTGTCTCATTTCTCCGCTCTGCTCTTTCCAAGCTTGGCGGCGTCCCTAGGCCTCTGCATGGAGAGGCAATATAATGTGGATAAATGTGAGCTTATCCACTTTGGCGGCAAGAACAGGAAAGCAGAGTATTAGCTGAATGGTGGTCAATTAGGAAAAGGGGAGATGCAACGTGACCTGGGTGTCATGGTGCACCAGTCATTGAAAGCAAGCGTGCAGGTGCAGCAGGCAGTGAAGAAAGCGAATGGTATGTTAGCATTCATAGCAAGAGGATTTGAGTATAGGAGCAGGGAGGTTCTGCTGCAGTTGGACAGGGCCTTGGTGAGACCGCACCTGGAGTATTGTGTACAGTTTTGGTCTCCTAATCTGAGGAAAGACATTCTTGCCACAGAGGGAGTACAGAGAAGGTTCACCAGATTGATCCCTGGGATGGCAGGACTTTCATATGAAGAAAGACTGGATAGACTCGGCTTGTACTCGCTGGAATTTAGAAGACTGAGGGGGGATCTTATTGAAACATATAAAATTCTTAAGGGGTTGGACAGGCTAGATGCGGGAAGATTGTTCCCGATGTTGGGGAAGTCCAGAACAAGGGGGTCACAGTTTAAGGATAAGGGGGAAGTCTTTTAGGACCGAGATGAGAAAACATTTCTTCACACAGAGAGTGGTGAATCTGTGGAATTCTCTGCCACAGAAGGTAGTTGAGGCCAGTTCATTGGCTATATTTAAGAGGGAGTTAGATGTGGCCCTTGTGGCTAAAAGGATCAGGGGGTATGGAGAGAAGGCAGGTACGGGATACTGAGCTGGATGATCAGCCATGATCATATTGAATGGCGGTGCGTACAGGCTCGAAGGGCCGAATGTTCTCCTCCTGCACCTATTTTCTATGTTTCTGTGTTTCTCTCTGTTGTTCGGCCTTCGCGAGCTCTCTCCGGGAAAGTCATTTAAAAAGTGATTCAAAGTAAAACCCTGGAATGATTTCAGGCTGGAGGCCGAACTTGAACGGAGGCAAAGGGCCACAGCGGCAACAGCAAAATATCATCCTCTCCCGTCTTCTACTACCAGCCACCCGGAGTGCACTGTGCTCAGCGAGGGTAAGTTTTATCAGTGAAGGCCGGAAATGTAGTTTTCCCTTCATTTTTGAGAACTAAGTATACACTGGAATTTAGAAGGACGAGAGGGGTCCATATTGAAACATATAAGATTATTATGGGATCATATACATTAATGACTTGGATGAAGGGATTAAAAGTACCATCAGCAAATTTGCAGATGATACAAAGCTGGGTGGTAGTGTGAACTGTGAGTAAGATGCTATGAGGTTGCAGGGTGACTTGGACAGGTTGTGTGAGTGGGCGGATGCATGGCAGATGCAGTTTAATGTGGATAAGTGTGAGGTTATCTACTTTGGTGGTAAGAATAGGAAGGCAGAGTATTATCTGAATGGTGTCAAGTTAGGAAAAAGGGTCGTACAACGAGATCTGGGTGTCCTAGTGCATCAGTCACTGAAAGGAAGCATGCAGGTACAGCAGGCAGTGAAGAAAGCTTTTGGAATGTTGGCCTTCATAACAAGAGGAGTTGAGTATAGGAGCAAAGAGGTCCTTCTGCAGTTGTACAGGGCCCTAGTGAGACCGCACCTGGAGTACTGTGTGCAGTTTTGGTCTCCAAATTTCTGGAAGGATATTCTTGCTATTGAGGGCGTGCAGCGTAGGTTTACTAGGTTAATTCCCGGAATGGCGGGACTTTCATATGTTGAAAGACTGGAGCGACTAGGCTTGTATACACTGGAATTTAGAAGGATGAGAGGAGATCTTATCGAAACGTATAAGATTATTATGGGGTTGGACACGCTAGAGGCAGGAAACATGTTCCCAATGTTTGGGGAGTCCAGAACCTGGAGCCACACAGATGAAGAATAAGGGGTCGGCCATTTAGAACGGAGACGAGGAAAAACCTTTTCAGTCAGAGAGTTGTGAATCTGTGGAATTCTCCGCCTCAGAAGGCAGTGGAGGCCAATTCTCTGAATGCATTCAAGAGAGAGCTATATAGAGCTCTTAAGGATAACGGAGTCAGGGGTATGGGGAGAAGGCAGGAACGGGGTACTGATTGAGAATGATCAGCCATGATCACATTGAATGGCGGTGCTGGCTCGATGGGCCGAATGGCCTCCTCCTGCACCTATTGTCTATTAAATTAATTTTGAGAACTCAACTTGAAACCGTGCGGCACGGTGGCGCGGCGGTAGAATTTCTCCCTTGCAACCCGAGTTCCATCCCGACTACGGGCGCCGTCTGTACGGAGTTTGTACGTTCTCCCCGTGACCTGCGTGGGTTTTCTCCGAGATCTTCGGTTTCCTCCCGCACTCCAAAGACGTGCAGGTTTGTAGGTTAATCGGCTTGGTGTGAATGTAAAGATTATCCCTAGTGGGTGTAGGATAGTGTTAGTGTGCGGGGATCGCTGGTCGGCGCGGACCCGGTGGGCCGAGGCGCCAGTTTCCGCGCTGTATCTCTAAAACTAAACTAAACTTATCCTTCTCTGTGGTAGATGTTGTCAGCCGGCAAGATTTTGAGGTGCGAATCGTGCAATACTGTCTCAATTGGTGACTTTGTGTTATTTTAATGCAGATTTGAAATGGGATGAACTGCGGGAGAAATATAACCGGGAGGTGGAGGAGAGGAATCGTCTGGTTTCGGAAGTGAAAGTTTTGAAGTTGCAGGTCAGTGTTCAAGTACAATTATTGAGAACAGTCCAGTTTGGAGACCAGCGATCCACGCACATTAACACTATCCTGCACACACTGGGGACAATTTACACACACACACACACACACACACCAAGCCAATCAGCCTACAAACCTGCACGTCTTGAGGGCGTGCAGCGCAGGTTTACTAGGTTAATTCCCGGAATGGCGGGACTGTCATATGTTGAAAGACTGGAGCGACTAAACACAGGCTTGGCGATCGCTTCGCTCAACACCTGCGCTCGGTCCACATGAACCAATCTGATCTCCCGGTGGCTGAGCACTTCAACTCCCCCTCCCACTCCCAGTCTGACCTTTCTGTCATGGGCCTCCTCCAGTGCCATAGTGAGGCCCACCGGAAATTGGAGGAACAGCACCTCATATTTCGCCTGGGCAGCTTGCAGCCCAGTGGTATGAACATCGACTTCTCCAACTTTAGATAGTTCCTCTGTCCCTCTCTTCCCCTCCCCCTTCCCAGTTCTCCCTCTATCTTCCTGTCTCCACCTATATCCTTCCCTTGTCCCGCCCCCCCCTGACATCAGTCTGAAGAAGGGTCTCGACCCGAAACGTCGCCCATTCCTTCTCTCCTGAGATGCTGCCTGACCCGCTGAGTTACTCCAGCGTTTTGTGAATAGATGTTGTTGTTGGTCGGTCATTGAATATTCTTTTGTCGCCAGGTTCAACAGTTGCAATTTAGCAGCAACAGGAGGCACAGAGAAAGTGGACCACAACAGATCAGAGCCTCAACCTTCAGCTGGCAGCAGGAACAAGCCTCCCCTCACTTGCCTGAAAGTCCCGCCCGATCACCATCCTCCGTCTTCCCCTGGGAACAACCGAAGAACCCTCCCCCCTTCCCCCATCCCAGAAGCCCGCAGCCGAACAACAACAACAACAACAAGACCAGCCACTTCGCTTCGGATTCCAACAACGACCCTCTCGAGGAGTCAGCCAGCGAGCAAATGCACGAGTTGAGAAAAGAAAACCAAGGTACCGATTCACCGGCTTCGTTCCCGGGACGATGGGACTGACGAATGTCGAGAGAATGGATCTCCAGCAATTTGTGTCCTTTTTCTTTGTCAACCAGCGTCTGGAAGTGTCTCGAACCGAAACGTCGCCCATTCCTTCTCTCCAGAGTCTGTCCCGCTGAGTTACTCCAGCAGTGAAGAAAGCCAATGGCCTTCATAACAAGAGGAGTTGAGTATAGGAGCAAAGAGGTCCTTCTGCAGTTGTACAGGGCCCTAGTGAGACCGCACCTGGAGTACTGTGTGCACTTTTGGTCTCCAAATTTGAGGAAGGATATTCTTGCTATTGAGGGCGTGCAGCGTAGGTTTACTAGGTTAATTCCCGGAATGGCGGGACTGTCATATGTTGAAAGACTGGAGCGACTAGGCTTGTATACACTGGAATTTAGGAGGATGAGAGGAGATCTCATCGAAACGTATAAGATTATTAAGGGGTTGGACACGTTAGAGGCAGGAAACATATTCCCAATATCATATATCATCATATCATATATATACAGCCGGAAACAGGCCTTTTCGGCCCACCAAGTCCGTGACGCCCAGCGATCCCCATACATTAACACTATCCTACACCCACTAGGGACAATTTTTACATTTACCCAGCCAATTAACCTACATACCCAATGTTGGGGAGTCCAGAACAAGGGGCCACAGTTTAAGAATAAGGGGTAGGCCATTTAGAACTGAGATGAGGAAAAACCTTTTCAATCAGAGAGTTGTGAATCTGTGGAATTCTCTGCCTCAGAGGGCAGTGGAGGCCAATTCTCTGAATGCATTCAAGAGAGAGCTGGATAGAGCTCTTAAGGATAGCGGAGTCAGGGGGTATGGGGAGAAGGCAGGAACGGGGTACTGATTGAGAATGATCAGCCATGATCACATTGAATGGCGGTGCTGGCTCGAAGGGCCGAATGGCCTCCTCCTGCACCTGTTGTCTATTTTGTGTCCATCTTCGGTGTAAACCAGCATCTGCGGTTCCTTCCCTCATGCAAGGAACGGGTGACATTTCGGGTCGAGGCCCTTCTTCAGACTGAGGGTTAGGGGAGAGAGAGAGAGAGAGAGAGAGGGGGAGTCTAGAGATATGGAAGGGCAAGGTGTGAAAACAAGATCAAAGCAGATGGTGATAAGGAAACGTGGGGAATGGTTCAGCGTAAGCCGAGGAGAAGGTGACAACGACAAAGGCAACCAGTAATATTTAATCAGGAGTTCAGTAGTGTAAGAAAATAACTGCAGATGCTGGTACAAATCGAAGGTATTTATTCACAAAATGCTGGAGTAACTCAGCGGGTCAGGCAGCATCTCGGGAGAGAAGGAATGGGTGACGTTTCGGGTCGAGACCCTTCTTCAGACTGATGTCAGGGGGGCGGGACAAAGGAAGGATATAGGTGGAGACGGGAAGATAGAGGGAGATCTGGGAAGGAGGAGGGGAAGAGAGGGACAGAGGAACTATCTAAAGTTGGAGAAGTCGATGTTCGTACCGCTGGGCTGCAAGCTGCCCAGGCGAAATATGAGGTTCTGTTGCTCTTGCCCCGAACCGCCAGCTTGTTTGTTGTTCCAGATTCCAGCCTCTTGCTGCCTGCGGAATACAAACGGCTTTTTCTTTCTTTGTCTGTTTGTTTCCACCTGCAGTGTTGCAGTGCACCATGTCCGGATTGGAAGTCTGGGTCGAGTCCCAGGAGAAGGAGATCAAAAACCACCTGAACAAGTTGGAGGAGGTGCAGTCGGCTCTGGAGAAATCCAGGGCCGAGCTGGCGATGAAGGAACAGGCCCTGAGCAAGAGCAAGGATAGCCTCGACAGGGCCGCAGCGCAGCAAGAGCAAACCAGAAACAAGGTGCGATCACCATAGAAACGTAGAAAAACACATCGGCAGGAGTCTGCTCTTTGGCCCCTCGAGCCGGCACCGCCATTCAATGTGATCACGGCTGATCATCCAAAATCAGTACCCCGTTCCTGCTTTCTCCCCGTATCCCTTGATTCCGTTAGCCCTCAGAGCTAAATCTAACTCGGGAAGCATCTCTGGAGAGAAGGAATTAATTAATTAATTGATTGATTGTTTGGTTGATTGATTGATTGATTGGTTGGTTGGTTGGTTGGTTGATCGATCGATTGATTGATTGATCGATTGATTGATTGATTGATTGATTGATTGATTGATTGATTGATTGATCGATTGAATGATTGCATGGTTGGTTGGTTTATATTCACAAAGTGCTGGAGTAACTCAGCAGGTCAGGCAGCATCTCGGGAGAGACGGAATGGGTGATGTTTCGGGTCGAGACCCTTCTTCAGACGATTGCATGGTTGGTTGGTTGATTGATTGAGTAATTGATTGATTGATACGTTTATTGGCCCAGTATGTGCATAAACAAGGAATGTGCCTTGGTGCTCCGCTCACAAATGACAACACAAACATACAGTTGACAATTAAGAATAAAGCATAACCACATGGAAACAATAAGGATACGCCTTTACGGTCGAAACATGTGGGTGAAAATAAACCAGAGCAAAAAAAGAGACTATGGAATGGGGGACGTTCCAGATCGAGACCCTTCTTCGGACAAGGAGGAATGTTATTCTTTATTGCGCACTTTCATCCCCACACTGATAAACAAACGCAAGGCTATTTCTTTTAAACGGAAAAGAAAGTATAGGAGTAGAGGAGCAAAGAGGTCCTTCTGCAGTTGTACAGGGAGGGCCCTAGTGAGACCGCACCTGGAGTACTGTGTGCAGTTTGGTCTCCAAATTTGAGGAAGGATATTCTTGCTATTGAGGGCGTGCAGCGTAGGTTTACTAGGTTAATTCCCGGAATGGCGGGACTGTCGTATGTTGAAAGACTGGAGCAACTAGGCTTGTATACACTGGAATTTAGAAGGATGAGAGGGGATCTTATCGAAACGTATAAGATTATTAAGGGGTTGGACACGTTAGAGGCAGGAAACATGTTCCCAATGTTGGGGGAGTCCAGAACAAGGGGCTACAGTTTAAGAATAAGGGGTAGGCCATTTAGAACTGAGATGAGGAAAAACTTTTTCAGTCAGAGAGTTGTGAATCTGTGGAATTCTCTGCCTCAGAAGGCAGCGGAGGCCAATTCTCTGAATGCATTCAAGAGAGAGCTGGATAGAGCTCTTAAGGATAGCGGAGTCAGGGGGTATGGGGAGAAGGCAGGAACGGGGTACTGATTGAGAATGATCAGCCATGATCACATTGAATCGTGGTGCTGGCTCGAAGGGCCGAATGGCCTCCTCCTGCACCTATTGTCTGTTGTCTTTAAGGCCTGGCGGTGCCGAGACGGTACGGGCACGCTGACGATTTGTGTTGTTCCTCTCAGTGCGCCCTCCTGGAGCAGAAGGTGAAGCAGGTTGCCGAGGAGCTGAACTGTCAGCGGCAGAACGCGGAGAGTGTGCGCCACCGGATGGAGCAAAAGGCAAAGAACGCGGAGAAAGAATATCAGCAGGTTTGGATAAGTAGTGGCGAAATCTAGAAGACTGTTGACATAAAGAAACCTCTTGAATAGAATCGAATACTTTACAGTCACGCGAGGGCACGTCACGGCGGAATTCCTTTGCTTTCATGCCCAAGGTATGCAAACAGTCACCACGTAAAGGGCGCTTACAACGTCACAAATTCCCCCCCCCCCCCCCCACCTCGCGCCAGGTCCACCGTTGTTCTTTCCCCCCCCACACCGAGTCCTCCATTGTCCGTTGCTCTTTCCCCTCCCCCCACCCCCACGCCGGGTCCTCCATTGTCCGTTGCTCTTTCCCCCCCCCCCACGCCGGGTCCTCCATTGTCCGTTGCTCTTTCCCCCCCCCCCCACGCCGGGTCCATTGTCCGTTGCTCTCCCCCCCCCCCACGCTGGGTCCTCCATTGTCCGTTGCTCTTCCCCTTCCCCCCCCCCCACGCCAGTTCCTCCATTGTCCGTTGCTCTTCCCCTTCCCCCCCCCCCCCCCACGCCGGGTCCTCCATTGTCCGTTGCTCTTCCCCCCCCACGCCGGGTCCTCCATTGTCCGTTGCTCTTCCCCCCCCCACGCTGGGTCCTCCATTGTCCGTTGCTCTTCCCCCCCCCCCACGCTGGGTCCTCCATTGTCCGTTGCTCTTCCCCTTCCCCCCCCCCCCCACGCCAGGTCCTCCATTGTCCGTTGCTCTTCCCCTTTCCCCCTCCCACGCCAGGTCCTCCATTGTCCTTTGCTCTTCCCCTTTCCCCCCCCCTCCCCCCACGCCGGGTCCTCCATTGTCCGTTGCTCTTTCCCCCCCCACGCCGGGTCCTCCATTGTCCGTTGCTCTTCTTCCCCCCCCCCATGCCGGGTCCTCCATTGTCCGTTGCTCTTTCCCCCCCCCCCACGCCGGGTCCTCCATTGTCCGTTGCTCTTCTTCCCCCCCCCCCCACACCGGGTCCTGGGTGGGTTTTCTCCGAGATCTTCGGTTTCCCACCCAAACTCCAAAGACGTGCAGGTTTGTCGGTCAATTGGCTTGGTATTATGTGTAAATTGTCCCTAGAACGTGTAGGATAGTGTTAACGTGCGGGGATCGCTGGTCGGCGCGGACTCGGTGGGCCGAAGGGCCTGTTTCTGCGCCGTATCTCCAAAACTAAAACTCTACATTTCGAGGTTTAGAGAATATCGGTAAAAGCAGGACTGTTATGCGGTGCTAAGTCGGTAAACGTGGAAAGGTTCTAGATTGGTTCATAACTGAGAGTTAGGGGCATTCAGCCTCTTAAGTCTATTCTGCCATTCAATCATGGCTGATCCTAGTTTAGTTCGGTGGGCCGAAGGGCCTGTTTCCGCGCTGGATCTCTAAACTAAACTAAAGATAATGTTTTGTTCTCTCTCTCTCTCTCTCTCTCTCTCTATATATATATATATATATCTACATCTCTCTCTCTCTCCCCCTCCTGTCTCTCTATCTCTCTCTCTCTATAAATCTCTCTCTATCTCTCTCTCTATCTATTCTATCTATCTCTCTCTATCTATCTCTCTATCTATCTCTATCTATCTCTCTCTCTCTCTCTCTATCTCTCTCTATTATCTATCTCTCTATCTCTATCTATTCTATCTCTCTTTCTATCTCTATATCTCTCTCTCTCTCTCTATCTCTCCATCTCTATCTCTCTCTATCTATTCTATCTCTCTCTCTATCTCTCGATCTCTCTCTCTCTCTATATATATATATATATCTCTCTCTCTCTATCTATCTCTCTATCTCTATCTATCTCT